>NW_006399851.1:6472748-6474903 GCF_000299155.1 Elephantulus edwardii | reverse complement strand
GGAATGGGTGTGTCAGAGGCAATGAGATTGGCACAGGATAGAGCAGGGTTTAGGGCTGTTGTACATAGGGTCGCTATGAGTCGCAAACAACTCGACGGCACATAACAACAACAGCAACAGCAGCCAGGATATTAAAAGACATATTGCGATGGGAAAGTCTGCTGTCAGAGAACTCTCTGAAGTACTAAAGAGCAATGCTGTCACTCTGGAGCTTTGCAATCATTTGCTATGCATGAGAGAACTGGACAATGACTAGGCAGGATAGAAGAATAGATGCCTTTGAACTGTGGTGTTGTAGAAGAGTACTGAATATGCCATGGACTGCTAAGAGAACAAACAGGTTCATCTAGGAGAAGATTAAAAAACAGGTTCGTTCATCTAGGAGAAGATTAAACCAGGCTGCTCCTTGGAGGCAAGGTTTCTGAAGCTTCACCTGACATATTTTGGGCATGTTGCAAGGAGAGATCAGTCCTTGGAGAGGGACATCATGCTTGGGAAGCTGGAGGAATAGCGTAAGAGAGGAAGATCCTTGATGAGATGGATTGATTCAGTTAACTGGAGTAATGGGGGATAGGTATGCCAGAGGCAATAAGATTGGCACAGGGTAGAGTAGGGTTTAGGGTTGTTGTCCGTAGGGTCACTACGAGTCACAGACAATTTGACGGCACATAACAACAACAATAACAACAGATGAGGGAGAAGGATGGGCAATCTCTTCCCTAGCTATTAATTGACTCTGAAAACGCATTGGAGGGTCAGCTATGGGTCAGTTTTGACTCGACAGTACACAACAGCAAGGTGTCCTCAAGTCAACTATAATTCATAGTGAACTGATGAAAAAAAATCAGTAAAACATTTTCCTATCCTGTGTCAATTTGAGCTCATTATTGCAATCACAGTTTGAATCCATCTCATCGAGGGTCTTCCTTTCTTTCACAGACCCTCTGCTTTCACCAGCATGATGTCCTTTTTCAATGACTGAGTCTTACTGAAAACATGCCCATAATGTGTGAGACAAATCTGGTTGCACTTCCTTCAGGGCTTTGCTTGTTTGGCAGTCCATGGAATAGTCAATACTCTTCACCAAGACCACAACTTAAAGACATCAATTCTTTGCTCTTCCTTTGTTTGCCCAGCTTTCAGAGGCAGAGGAAGCAATGGAAAAATACTATGGTCTAGGTCAGGACTCCTTAGTCTTCAAATGGATATCCTCGCTTTTAAGCACTTTAAAGAGGTCCTGTTGGTGTATATATCTGACCCTCCAGCGGGTTTTCAGAGACAGTTTAATCGCACAGGAGGACATTATCCATCCTTCTCTTGGAGCAGCTGGTGGATTCAAACTATGTGCCTTTGAGTTTGCACAGTTTCTCACCACTAGGCCACCAGAGCTCCCTTGAAAAAGGTCCTATTTTTGTTGTGTACCATCAAATTGAAACCGACCCATAGCTGATCCTCTGGCAGGTTTTCAGAGGCAGTTAATCGCATAGGAGGAGATTGCCCATCCTTCTCCTGTAGAACAGCTAGTGGATTCTAATAGTGTGTCTTTGGGTTTGCAGTACAGCTCCTTATCACTAGGCCAGTACACTTCTTATCACTAGGCCACCAGAGCTCCCTAAAGAGGCCCTAGAGAGTAGATTTTCCCCACTGTGACATGCCTTACGACTTCTTGACTGCTATTATCACGAAGTGTTGATTATAGAATAAAATAAAATGAAAAATTGACAGTCTCAATTTTTTTCTCCATCTTTAATGAAATAACATATGAGCAAGAGCCTATGGTGATGAAGGAAGAAGTTCAAGCTGCTTTGAAGGAAATAGCAAATAATAAAGCACCAGGAATAGATGGTATACCACTTCACGTATTTCAGATGCTGCCCTGGACGTGCTCACCAAGTCGTGCCAAGAAATCTGGAGAACAACCACTTGGCCAACTGACTGGAAGAGATCTATATTTGTTTCCATTCCAAAGAAGGGTGACCCAACAGAGTGTGGGAATTGTGGAACGATAATATAATTTATTTCACACGCAAGCAAGATTCTACCGAAGATTATCCAAAACAACTGGAACAGCACATCAGAAGAGAACTGCCAGAAGTCCAGGCTGAGTTTAGAAGGGGTTGTGGTACTAGGGATATTGTAGCTGATGTTAGATGGA
>NW_006399851.1:6410225-6471838 GCF_000299155.1 Elephantulus edwardii | reverse complement strand
AGAGGGTTAAACCAGGCTGGAGGCAAGGATGCTGGGGCTTCGTCTGACATACTTTGGACATGTAAAGAGGGAGAGGTCTTTGGAGAGGGACATCATGCTTGGGAGGGTGGAGGGATGGTGCAGGAGGGGAAGACCTTCTATGAAGTGGATTGATTCAGTAACTGGGATAATCGGGATGGGGTGTCAGAGGCAGTGTGATTGGCAGAGGATAGAGCAGGGTTTAGGGCTGTTGTACATAGGTTGCTATGAGTCGCAAGTGACTCAATGGCTCATAAAGACAACAACATCATGATGTTGCCTATTGGTCTAGTGGGGGTGGGGAGGATTTTTGTTTTCTTGGTGTTGAATATATATATATAAAGCTACAGTCATTGATCATCTCTTGAAAATGTTTAAAGTCTTCTCCACTTTCTGCAAGTAAGGTGTGTCTTCTGCATAATACAGGGGTCTTCTTGTTTGTTTTTTATAATACAGGCAGTTAGTGAAATTTCTTCCAGGTTTTTTTAAAAAATAAAAGTTTTCTTTTATATTTGTTTATTTAGAAAGTTCCTATATATTGTTTTTCACATCAAATCTTTCTCATTTTCTTTACCCATCCCTCCCTCCACCCATCAAATTGTGCAACCGTATAATTAATCAACCCCCACCCCACCCCATCCAACCCTCACCCATCCTCAACAGACAGAATACTCAAAATCCCTGGCAATAAGAGAGATACAAATCAAAACCACAATGAGATACTATCTCACTACAGTAGTAGTGGTAAAGTTTAACAGGACAGCACTAGTAATAAATGTTGGAGAGATTGTAGCAAGATAGGAACTTTTATACATTGTTGGTGGGATTGCAACATGGTACAAGTACTCTGGAAGGCAGTTCTGTGTTTCCTCAAAAAACTGATCATAGAAATTCCATATGACCCAGATATTCCACTGCTTGGAATATATATACTCTGAGCAAAAGAGAACTGAGGCACAAACGGAGATTTGTACAGTAATGTTCATAGCAGCACTATTCACCATTGCAAGAACATGGAAACAGCTCAGATGTCCTACCATAATCAAATGAATTGAGAAGTTAAGGTGCATTCACACAATGGACTACTACTCAGGATTCAGGATCAATGATTTTGTAAATCACTACCTAACTTGGAAGGGGCTGGAGAGCATTATGCTAAGTGAACTAACTCAGTCCCTTAAGGACAAATATGGTATAAGACATTATTGAAGAATGTGTATGAAGTGGTAGCTTCATGAATTATTTTCTCAGCATACAGATTGAACACGTATAAAGGATATAACCCTTACAAATACTTTTCCTGATTTTAATGCAGGCACTATTACCCTGCTCTATTTGAACAACTGCATCTTAACTTACATACAGGGTTCACATGAGCACAGTTAAGTCTTCCAGGCTTCTTATTCTTCTGAATGTTAGCCATAAACTTACGAAGATCCATACAATTGAACAACTTTGCTTAGTCAATACACACTAATATCTTTCTGGTATTCTCTGCTTTCAGCTATGATCCATCTGACATCAGCAATGACAGTCTTTGTTCCACAGCCTCCTCTGAATCCTTAAGAAAAAAAAGGTGTAGTTTGTATGGCTTGTTATTTAAATTATTACTGGCTTTTGGATGTCTGAGAGTCTTTTTCAGGTTCACATCATTAGGGGACATTGAACAACTCAAGGAGGGCTGCCTCTTGTTTAACTTTTATTTGGAAGACCTTGTGAAAGGGACATTTATGCTGTGTGCTTTCGGTCTGAACTGGAGCAGATTGCCCGGCTTTTAATCTTCATGGAGGAGCTGGTGAGTTCGAATTCCCATCCTGGTTAGCAACAAGCACCACCAGGACTCTGTGCAAGGAACTTTGTGCCGAATATATTTGTTAGGAAAATGCCTGATGATTTTCAGCTTATAAAATATGTAGAGAAAATGTTACTGATTTTTACCTTTTTTTTTTTTTTTACTTCTCTACAGTGCTTTTTGTAACAGTATTAGGGAGTTACCATGCTTAAAATACTATAAATACTTATTAACAACTTTTCATTACTTTCAAATAGATAATTCTCTAAAGTCAGGGTAGAGCAGGTTTGGAAAAGTTTGTTATCATGGAGGGACTTAACATCTGTGTTTGGAACATATAGATGGCTTTGAAGCAAAAATTACTTTCATGAAAGTCACCTTTGTGGCATTGCTTCAACTTGATTTCAACATGTAAGGTTAAAGACAGAGAAGTCAAGAACAGCACTGATGCTGTATTTTGACCTAAGCATGCATCAGGAAAGAAATATTAATTATCTTGACAATCTTCCTACAAAAATAATGATCATACTGCATAATCCTGGTGAAGTGCCATCATTTAAAATTCAGGTCAAGGATTAACTAATGAGAAAAGTGTTATTTACAGTCTTTTTGTGAAAAGAAAATCATAGCTGTGTCATAAAAAAAATAAATGAGAAACAAAATATCTACATTAAATATTACCTGTTAATTATCCTTCTAAAAGAAATAATTATTGTCATGGACTAGAGTTTGGGGTCTGCTCTGAAAGACCTCATCACAATCCTAAAAAGCAAGAATGTAATTTTGATGACTAAGGTGAGTCTGACCCTACTCATGTTAATGTCAATGGCTTCATATAGATATGAAAGCTGGACAATGAAAAAGAACGCTAAAGAATAATTAATGTATTTGAATGTTGGTGTTGTAAGGATAATATTGAGTATACCATCTAGTGATAGAGGAATGAACCAATCTGTCTTTAAAGTACTGTCAGGAATGTTCAGGGGAGGATTTGTTATTGTTTGTGGCATCAAGTCTACTATGACTCATAAGGATCCTATGCACAATATCTCTGAAATCTGTTCTATCCTGAGCCAATGTCATGGTCTCTGACAGACCGACCTGCACTACTCCAGTTATTATGTCAATTCATGTCATCCAGGATCTTCCTCTCCTGTGCTGTCCTTCCACCTTTCCAAGTATGATACACTTTTCCAAAAAACTGGTCCCTCCTGGGAGCATTTCCAAGTGCTTGAGATGGTGCCGCAAAACCCCTGCCTCCAAAAAAGTAGCTTGGTTTCACCTCCTCCAGGTTCTCTTGGTGGTGTCCATGATACGTTCAATCCTCTCCTCTAGCATTACACTTCAAAGGCATCAATTTCTCTGTCATCTTTGGTCATTGTCCAGCTCTCCAATGCAAAGCAAGTAATTGGGAAGATTGTGGCCTGGATCCAGCACACTTGAGTCTCTAGACTGATATCATTGCTCTTTAGCACTCTGGACAATAGATTTTTCCTAGTGCAATTGATTTGACTTTTGATTTCTTGATGGCTGGTGCCAAGAATGTTGACTATGGACTGAACAATCTCAATCTCTTTTCCATCTATCATGGTGCTGTGAAGGAAAACCCTGAGGGAGGTGATAGACACTGTCTGCAACAGAGCTTATATACCTGTACTATTGTGAGGAAAAAGGAGGGCTGAGTGCAGAAAGGGTGCCAACTCTATAACACCTGTCCAGCGTCCAGAGCAAAGTTTGGAGAATGAAAGTAAGTTACCTGAATGCAATTGATTTGTTAATACAACAGATTTTCACCCAATGGTTCTTTGAAAAGTAGAAAAATAACCTTTAGTTCTATAGTCAATACCTGATTTATGCAAGAATGACAAGTTTATAGTATGCTTTTCCATATATTCTACCAGTACTTCATCAGATAGATTTGCTAAATTATGTGTTATATTTCTTTATAGTTTTGAGTATTTTATAGCAGTGCAACAAAATGCAATTCGAAGTCTCAACAGCTCCCTGAATTACATTTTTTGCAAGTCCTTAATATCCAAGGAGCATCAAATAGAAATAAATTAAATTAATAATAATAATAATTAAAAAAATTTAAAAGAAAAATAAAAAAAAATTAATTTGGGCAAAGTTAAAAATCAATTCTATTAATATTCTTATTTCTTATTTCCTTAAATCTCAAAATATAAGGGCTGAAATCTAGTAGTATTTCTTATCTAGCTGTGTGGAGTTTGATCTTTCAATATGGCTTTCCTAGCACTGTTTGACTTTGCCATGTAGATGGGTGGGAATATGTGAATGGAGTGTGTTATCCTAGCCACAAGGGAATTGGCTAGTCTAGCCATTAAATTGAGCAATCCAGCAGCTGAAGAATGAGACTTTCGCTGCCAGTGAAAAAGCAGCAGCAAAAGAATGTAACACATCATTCAAGCTCAGAAATTCTTGCTCCATCTACATCTGCACAAGCGGCCATAGCCAAACCAGAGACCTGATGTGAGATGGGACCATGGGACTGCTACACCACTGGCAACAGAGGGAAAAGCCTTTGCTAAATTTGTTGGACAAATGGTGGAGGGGGTCAGAGTTTAATTTGCAGGACTGAGAACTTTGTAACACTGACCTGAAGTTGCGAGGCTCAAGGCTGAGGTGCCTGTGAGTGCATTCTGGAAGCTATCCTGTGTTCTCTTACTTACCTGTATCACAGGCTTTTGATTTCTCCAATATGGTTTTGTGTTGTGTGTGAACACTGGATATTGGACTCAATAAAGTAGTAAGATTGGTTGAGATGAGTAGAAAGAGGTCCAAGAGCATGTCTTTGGGGGACATGTCTTTGGGAATGGTTTTGGGGACATGGGGGAATTGATTTTGTGTTGCTGATATTGATGGGAATAGTTCGCTTTTGTGAAGTTTTTAAGGTCAGACATGGCCATCCCCATGTGGCCCTTACTTACAAGCTGCATATTTCAAACACTGCTGTAATTCCTGAAAATATATGTTAAGGCATTAAATTCACTAATATTAAAGATAGGTATAAAATGTACTGAATCTTAAGAAAGTAAGGGCCCATGATGAGCTGAACGTGTATTTGAAACTCATGAAATTTTCAAAGGAGTACCCAAGTATATCAAAGCACTTAGTCTTTGGTTAAGGGCAGAAATTCTTCAATTTATAGGAACTTAACAAATCCAGTGCAAAAATTCTGAGCATTAATTTTGTATTTAGAGAAATCATATAAATTGAAAATGATTATGGAAATAACCACTCACTGCTTTAAAATTTTAAGTAATAGAAGCTAGCATGAGGCAAAGTTAAAATGGACTATTAATTTTGAGAATTTGACAGATTAAGCACTGCATTTTCAAGGGCTTTGGGTTTTAGGGAGCTCTCGTGGCTCAGTCTGTAGGGTTGAACTGCTAACCCCAACGCAGCACCTGTCTGGCAGTTCAAATCCAGCAGCGGCTCCATGGGAAGATGGGCAATCTCCTCCCTTGTGTTTTACAGCCTAAGAAATCCAATGGGGCCAATTCTGAGTCAGTTCTGACTCTGCAGGAATGACTTTTGGCTTTTTATACTGGAGCAATAAAGGGAGCTCTGTTGGCCTAGTGGATAAAGAGTTGCACCGCCGACTCAAAGGCAGGTGGTTGGACCCACCAGCTGTTCCTCAAGGGGAAATGGGTCATCTACTTCTGTGTGATTTACAGCCTCTGATAAACTGCTGGAAGGTCAGCTATGCATCAGTCTGGACTCAACAGCAAGGAATTTTTTGAGAGCAATAAAAGCAAACTAGGTGTCATTAAGTTGATCTAGACTCATGGGAGCCTCGTAAGTATCAGTGTTCAACTAGGCTCAATTTTCAGTAGCAGATTTTTCAGAAGTAGGTAGTTGGGCCTTTCCTGTAAGGCCAATTAGTGGAGCTGAATACCCATCCTTTTAGTTAGCAGCTGAGTATGCGAACCGGTTGCACCACTCAGGGACTGTGTTTGATAGAGCCGTTCAAGTCCTTCCAGGAAGTTATCAAAATTCTTTTCAGATCTATCTGGAATCCTAAATGGAGGATTATGTTTTTGAAGAATGTGTGGGATATATATACATACAGTGAAGCATGCACCTAAAGCATCCCAGCCTTTGGCATCTGCCAAAGTGGGATGCATCCTAGAGACCATCTTTCAGATGGAGGAATGCAAGCTGGGAATGTAGGTGCTTTTGCCAAATCACAAGGCAGAGGCTGGCTAGATACAGGTCTCCAAATTCCTCAGAATACATACGCTAGGGATCTTCATAGTTTTTCTGGAGCCTCTAAAAATATGAACGTATATCATCAGTGAGTATCATTCAGTCCAGCACTGAGTCATTTTCTCACAAATTGAACAGACTTGATACTGAGGTAATTATGCAGATAGTTACAGCAGCAATTATGAGACAATAATATCCCAGCAAACCCTTTGATGGCACAGTGATTGCAAGCCAGCAGTTCAAACCCACTCTCCACGCAGTAAAGACATGACAATCCGCTTCTGCAAAGATTTACAGACTTAGAAACTTCTGGGGCAATCCTATTCTGATCTAGAATCTTTAATAAAAGTTAAAATTGAATAAGGGGTTACTTTAATGTTCCATCACATCATTTACTGAAGGAGTCAGGAAACTTTACTCATATGGCTAAGAAGCAATCATTTGCAAATTGCTCAAGTAATTGGAAAGCCTGAATGCAGCTCAACAAATCTTCTATGGTGTATACTACGTATAGTCCCCTGACTGAAACAGAAGCAGTGGCAGCGTTCAGCTTCAAATGATTGTGGATGAAGGACTAGGACCAGGGGGGTCAGGGCCTCACCCAAGCCAAGTCCTTTGGAAGATTGTTTCTACAAACTTATTTGACATTTGGAAGTTTTTTCCACACTGACATTTAAAAATTTTGCCTATTTCAGATTGCATGCTATATTTATTTAGAGAATAAATTCTTAAATTGTCTTTCAGTAAGCTATTAACTGTGAAACTAGTCACAAAGGAGAAAAGTTGCTTTTTAGATAGAATGGACTTTAGTTAGTTTCATATGGTAGAAATCATTAGGGTGTTCATTTTCTAAATATAATGAAGGGGGTACATGTGGAAGGAGTATAACCTGGTGATATTTTTCACACAGGGGCCCTGGTGGCATAGTCTTCACCAACCTGTACCACTAACCAAGAGGCTGGGAGTCCTGGCAGCTTAAATCCACCAGTGACTCCTGAGGGATGAAGCTGGGTAGTCTCTCCAGGACCTTGGAAACTCAATAGAGAGGGTTGCTAGGAGTTAGACAGTTGAGTTTTTGAGCTGATTTTCTGGATACAATGACTGATCACTAGGTGGCGTAAAGAAGGCATGATTAAAACTAAGTAAAGTCAGTAAACAATGTTTTACTGAAACATTTCATAACACAGAAAATCTGTCTGACGTGTAGAGTTACTGTCTTACACAAGAAGGACAGACCCATTTTCAAAGACTAATAGGAATATAATAAATATGGCGTTTACATACTAATTTGTACACAGAAACTGCCCCATGGCCATAAAAATTTATATTTAACAGTGCAACATATAATTTAATCATCTGATTTCTTTGACAGGTTTTTCTTACTAAACACAAATAACTAGCTAGTTGTAATATACATATATAATATATTCTTTATGTATTTAGATATTCAACAATCTGTACAGTTTCTAAACATAAAACTCCTAAAAGGCACAATTGTCTATACAACATGTACAAAATGACTGGAGCAGACACAAAACAACAATTATTGGTCAAAAGTTCATGATTGCACAAAGATCAGTAACGTCAATTTATGTCAGAAAAATGTGCTTTAAGGAAAGGAGGGTTTTCAAAAAACCTTTAAGTGTTATATTAAAAAAACCCCTAAAATCAAAACAAAAAAAAACAAACCCCAACCTAACTAATAAAACCCACTTAGGTGGCTATGACAAGCCGGTCCTCATCGTCATCACTGCTTGCGTCACTGAAATGCACTGTGGCCTGCCTTCGAGGAGGGGCTGTGGGTCGGCGGGCCCGCCTGTGTGGGGAGAGGGTCTGGGGGCCTGGGGGCCTGGAGGGCCCATCCAGATGCATGCCCGGCTGGGACTCTGCTGTGGATGGGAGTTTATGCCCCAGTGTCATGCAAGGGATGGAGGCAGGCTTCTCAGGGCCCACTTCACTTGTGCCATCCAGCCTTTCAAGGCCACTGGCCGGGGCGGGAATACTCAGCAATTTTTTTGCATTTTCCTGCTGGACTTTGGGTGTCCCCTGAGAAGATTCGGCTCTGTTGACCTGGTCTGCACTGGTCATAGGAGCTGGCTTGAGCTGCGTCTCGAAGGTTGTGGTGTGAGAGGCTGGTCCCTCTGGCGTTCCTTGGGCATCCACAGTCACGGGGCCCACCGAGGGGATCAGAGTAGGCAGCGCTATGTTCACAATCTGGAGGCCTGGAATGTGGGCCTGGGGGCTGGGGCTGCTCTGGGAGGTGGGCTTGGCAGTTAAAACCTGCAGGCCCACCGCATTCAGGGCCAGCCCTGGTGGATGCACTGGGGGGCCGAGGCTGGTATTGGCAAGACCTAGGATGTTGACAGTCTCCATGGTGAGTGAGGGGAGCGTGGGCTGAGCCAGGGGCGTGTTGAGGTTCTGCAGGCCTGGCACCTGGATCTGGCCAATGGGAATACATGGCACAACACCGCTCAGCTCTGCCACTCCAGGTGGGTTGGTAGTACTGGAGACGTTCGTGATGGTGTCGGCTGGGGTGCCCACAGTCCTGTGGAGGACGCTGACAGCAGGAATTGTGAGCTGCATTGGCCCCGCTTGGATTGGAACAAATGCAGAGTACGTGAGGCCAGCAGGTACCACATGGATGCCCCCAACTGGAACCATATTGTAAGGTGTCCTTGACTGTTGCTGGGAATGCAAAGGAAGGTGACTGAACAGGTGAGTCTGAGGAGAAGTCAAGCCTGGGGCTGGCTGTAGACTGATCTGCTGTTTCTGTTCCTGAGAGTCAGGATGAGCTGAGGTGGCTGAGGGAACCACCACGGCTGGTGGGGGGCTGGGCTCAGCGACAGGAGGCAGGCTCCCAGGTGACGTGCCCTGAAGGAAGAGAGAGAACCCTGTTTCATCAACCTGTTTTGGTAACTGTCATTGATTTAGTACCAAATCATGGTGACCTATGCATGCCAAAGTGTTACTGTGAGCTGTCGCAGAATTGGCTTCAATTCACGGTGACCGTGTGCACACAGGAACAAAATCCACCCGGGTTCTGAACTATCCCCAGTGCAGTCAAGGGCTTTCACTGGCTGGTTCTGAAGCTAGATTTACAAGCTTTCTTCCTAGTCTGTCTGAGCCTGGGCTCTGAGCATCATAGCAACAAGCAAGGATCCATGGGTAGTGGTACTTGTGAATGAGGCAGACTGAATGGGACTAGAACTTAGGACTTCCCATACAGAAGAAGAAATTCTACCACTGAACCACTAGTCCACCATTTAAACAATGAGCTAAAATTCTATACAACACTAGTGTAAAGTCTATTCTTCCTGAGGAGCACCAGGACATATGTTTAGATTCTAGGCTTGCTAAAAAAGTTTGTTTTCATTTTTAAAAGTAAATGTGCAACAAACACAAGCTACCATATTTTTAGTTCTTTTAAATAATCATACCAGGACTATACTTACCTTGCACTTTTCAAACCAATTTCCTGATAGTATCTAATTTTATACTGAGAAGAACTCTGAAACGAAGACATAATTATATTTTTGTGTTGTTACTGTCTTTCTGGGTCCAACAGGTCCATTTTAGAGATAGGAGTCATTGACAAATTGAGGTATTAGTTGGCTGTGAACATCAACTTAAAAGGGAAAAATTAACTAACTAAAGCATTATTTCTTTAAGAAATAATTGTTATTTAGAAAGGATCTGTAGCTGTTAGGTTTTTTTGTTCATTCATTTAATACATTTTTGAAACGTCTCCTAATAATCAGAGGATTGTAGGCACTGGCAGGTATAGGAGAGATGTGAAACAGGGAAGCGCAGAGCATAAGGGACCAATGTTATTGTTGTTGTTGATTGTCTTTGAGTTGAGCACGACTTATAGCGACCCTATGAACAAAAGGCCTGAAGCCTCTCTACAACTACCAACGTTTATTAAAGTTCATAGAGGTTCCAGAAGCATGAGGTAACCATGATTAAATACAAGGAATACACCCTGTCTACCCCCTCTCTCACACCTGGATTATTAGTTAGATTTAGATTTTTCTTGGTAATATGTGATATATTAATTTTAAGTAGACAGCCTGAAGAAATATACAAGCTTTTATATAGTTAATTTTTTTTCCAAGAAATCTGTGGTGTAGTGGACTAACTAGTGGAGTGGCATGTTGTGCTACTAACTTAAAGGTCAGTAGTTCAATCTACCAGTTGCTCTGTGGTAAAAAGAAGGGAAGTCTCCTTCCTTAGAAATTTACAGCCTTACAACTCCCAGGGAACATTCCACTTAATGGCTGTCGGTTTGGTTTTGGTTGTATTTGTTCTGTGTGACCTATAAACCCAAATAATCCACATTTAGAAATAACTCCTCTACAATACTAGCTATGAATCTTAGTTAGGAGACTATCAACATGAGAATGAATTTGCATAGAATTAATCACTCTCCCTTGGGACAGCAGGGTGGGTGTGCTGTGTCTTCCCAGAGGCTAGTGCTAACAGAGTAAGGTCTTGGACAGCAGCGTTCACAAAACTGCTGCAGATGCCATGATGCCAGAGAAAAGGGCAACTGTCTTGCAATAAGGCAAATTCATCACCCGTGGAAAAACAAGTCCCAGTAAACTATATTGTGCCATCCAGTTCGAAAAGATTCATTCACAGCTGACCACTTCGTAGATTTCTGGAGGCTGTAAACTGCACAGAAGGAGACTGCCCTTTCTCCCATGGATCTGATGGTGGATTTGAACCACCTGTTTTGGGATTGGGAGTGCAACTCCTTACCCACTAGGCCACCAGAGCTCCCTAGTAAACTATGGCCTACATAAATAAGTTCCATGATTCAACTGACAGATGTACATGTTTTCATTTTAATTTAGAAAAAAAGAGAAACAAATAATAATAATAAATGAGTGTTACTTTAAGAACCATTTGGTTATTTTCTAGATTTACATTTATATGGTCTCTGACTGATATACTGAACAAAAACCCAAAGGGTATAAATATCTTTTCCTTCTAAATTAAAAAAAAAAAAATCTTAATCTACAGTTATACTAACTGATTTGGCCATCACTCACTAATTTGTTATGTGCATTGTCCTTTCAAGTCATCTTTGCTGTTAGCTGTTACTGAATACACCCCTAACCCATAGCAACCCACACACAGTGGGATCAGACTGCCGGGATCCATGGGGTTGGCACAGACTGAATTTTAGCAGATGATCACCAAGCCTCTCTTGCCAAGCTCTCTTAGTCTGGAACCTCTGCTGAAACCAACTTAGCACCAGAGCAACAGACAAGCCTCCAGTGACAAAGACGGGGAGAAGCTGCACACAATGAGATATGCCCTGGCTGGGGACTGAACCAGATCTCCCCTTAGGGAAGGTGAGGATCATACCAAAGAACTACCAATGTCCCCCTCTCCACATTGCAACAACCTCAAGATCATTTACCTGGGTTAAAGCAACAGCCTTTCCAGCCACTGAACTCCTCAGGATATCTTCTGGTTCGGGGTAATCCACAGACATCTGATGACATGGGGATTTGGGTGCAGCCTCGGAAGACCTTGACAAGTCTCCACTAGCCTCCTCCTCATCTCCGGTAACATGCTGCCTGGCTTTTCCAGGAGAGCATGTCTTTCGACCATGATCTGACTGCACCGTGCTGAGCACCGTCATCTTGGTGAGCAGAGCCCGGGGCAGTACGTCCATGGGGTCAGAGTGTGTCCCAGGGAAGCAATTGGGGACCCTGGTCTCCTCGTCTGCACTGGCGGAGTCCTGCAGGCTGCTTCGTGATGGCAAGTGCTGGGGGCTGGCTGCAACAGAGGGGGCAGCAGACAGAACGGACTCGGCTTGACTGTCCTCATCATCGTCTTCATTCTCATTGTCATCCTCATCGGGGCCATCAGAGTCTTCAATGTCATAACCAGACCGCTCGTAACCAAATCTTTGCCTCTCCTCTAGTGGGAAGAACCAAGAAGGCATGCCATGAGGGTTTTGCAAATAAATGGGGATGTGTGTGTGCAACTTTTATTACCTGTGGGCTTCATAACACTGTGAGGAATAATACACATGACAAGGGCCCTGTCCACACAAAGGCAACACTCTAATTAAAAATGAAATGAGAAAAAATGCAGGGTAGGCAAGCAGGAATTCAGAGAAACCAGTCTTGCTGGAGAGGGGCAATGCCATGGCAAAGCTGTGTGGAGGACCTGGGGTGGAAAAAACCAACCAGAAGGTGAGCCAGGCAGAGGGCAAAGAGAGATGGAAGCTCAGACTCCAAAAGTGCACGTAAGACATCACCAAGACCAAGCTCAGCAGAAAAAAATAATAAATAAGGTATTACACATAACCGTTGGTCCCTATCTAATTTTTCAAGCATTTGTACAGATGAGAACAAAAGGTGATGGTGATGGTATTCATCAGCTGAATTAATTCCCTTAATTCTTGAGTGGCATTTAGAAAGCTTCAATTGTCCTCTGAGTAATAATTATGCAATATTCATTTTTTTCAACTTATGGGCACTAAATTTTCCCATTATTTTTTCCCCTCTATAGGACTCAACCTGAGGTTTTAATAAAAAAATCATCATGTTGGCAAATAATATCACATTGGACCAACTGCATTTAACCAAGACCATTTGGCATTTTCCAATGAATAGTTTTAAAATTCTTGTAACTTCATGTAAGATCATATTTTAAATTTTCACCTATTTAAATTATTGAACATTTTAAGACCTTCCCTTCAAAAAGTAATAAACCCTTAGAAACTAAAGGGAAGAGAAATTCAAAACATCTTCTCTACTTCTTTGTTATGAAATCTAATAAAGGTATTTGAGCAAACAGTTTTGTTATACCACATTCTACACTGTAATGCTCTGTAATACTCTGCATTTTTTATTGGTAAGCATACAATTATTCATATACATGTGTTTTATTCACATATATAGTGGAGGTTTTTGTGTGTTTCACATTTTTATTCATTGGCATGTTTCATACAATCATTCCATACATTGTGTTTTATAAAATTAATCACCACTGCACTATGCCCATCACTTCCTCATCTTTTCAGTTCCCTGCCAAATCTTTGCCATTTCCTTTATTCCCTCCCTCTACCCACCAAATTGTGCTTCCCTGTGATTCCTCCCCTACCCATACTCACCCCTCTTTTCCTCTTGGAACCCCATACACATTTTACTGCCATTCTTCTATTTTTACAATAATGGTTTATGCAGTATTTGTCCTTATGTGACTGAGTTACTTCCATAATACAATGTGTATTTTAAAAAGACAAAAATGTGCTTGCGGCTCATAGTAACTACGTATGAGTCCTGCTCTAAGCTGAGCCAACCTTATTGTCTCTGACACATCTACCCCCACTTCCCCAGTCACTGAATCAATCCATCTCATCGAGGGTCTTCCTCTCTTGCCCTGTTGCTTGACTCTCCCAAGCATGATCTCTCTTTCCAAGGACTGGTTTCACCTTGCAACATGCCCAAAATATGTCAGATAGTGCTTCAGAATCCTTGCCTCCAAGGAGTAGCCTGGTTTCACCCTCTCTAATATGGATCTGTTTGTTCTCTTAGCAGTCCATGGTACACTCAATACTCTCCTCCAGCACTACAGCTCAAAGGCATCAATTCTTCTATGATCCCCAATCACTTTAAATCCAGGAATAGGTATTTTCCCAGCTTTACCAAAAGGCATGGACATTAACTTACCTTATTATCCTTTCTTTTTACAAAAAGAATTTACCAAAAAGAACTTAACGGTGAGTGTTTCCTTGCATTAGAACTTAATCATATTGTTTATCACAAACGTGCATTTCTTTTATATATTAGATACTAAATATAAAACATATGCATTTAAGTTCCTCTAAAAGGTGCACGTAAATGAATAACTCAGGCAATGCCAGCTTATGGAATTTCACTAATCACTCCTGCTGGCTGGGGCCCTGGTGGAGACGACATGGCTAATGGCTAAATGCCATGACTCCTGCCTTCCTGATGGCCTGATACTGGGGATTCTAATGCTACACTGTCATCTTCAATTCATGTAAAATGTATTTAACTGCTGACAAATAAAAATTTTTATGGATGAGGTGGGTTACCCCCCCCCCATTCTATTGGTTTATTTTTTAAGGGGGAAAACAGAAAAGACTTGAAGGTACTAGAGGGCTGGCCAAAGAAGTGAGCTGGATACAAATTTCATCAAAGCTCACTCTGCTGCCAAGCCCCAATCACATGGGATTTGTTTTCTTTTAAAATCATTATTTTCAACATGATTTTTCCTGGATGGAGAAAGCTGGGGGGGAGGGAAGGGGAATTACATCCCTTACAACAGAAAAATGAGAGCTGACCTAACTTTAAATATAGATCTTTTTCAGACAGTATGGAACCTCAAAAGAGGCAGGGAGGTGGCGGGAAGCCCAATCAGGGGCTCACAGAAAACACCAGAAAAGGCATCACAGTTCCACTGTGGTTGAGACCTGGGGAAGACAACGAGCAGCCAAACAGGAGGGACAAAATCCCTCCTGGATCCAGCTCCCTGATAATCTCAACCAGGGACTGAAGGCGTACCCTGAGTGTGGAGGGCAACAAGCATCACCAGCTTAAGAAGCTGCATGAAAACACACTGCAGTGAAGAAAGGGAAAAGAAGGGAGGTCTCACACAACAAAACACTCTGCTCCTGAGAGCAGGGCAGGATTATCTGCTGAACTCAGCACTACAGCCCGGCGGAGAGAACCAAAAAGACCACTGCTCAGAGACAGAGGAGCAGGGTGCACGCTTGGGACTGAGGCTGAATCAAAACAACAAAGATGGTGCGGTATCTTCCCAATGCCACGTTAACAACATTCACCAACAGCCAACAGCCAATAACACTGCTCCATGAGAGACAGGGCAGGAATAAGATATGCAGACAGATCCTCCCTAGGCAACAGTACAAAGCAAAAGTCTGAAATCTAGTCTTAAATAGACGCTGCCCTAGTAATCTAACTGCACCCATGCAGAAGGAGTATAGCAACAGACAGGAATCTGGATTTACAAGAAGCAATGAAGAGCAGCAGCCCTGGAGGAAATGCAGGTGTCATGGGGAATGGTGTGTGCCAACTAGAGAAAGCTCTATCGCTCTCACTGTGTGCTGTCAAGCTAATACCAACTCCTAACAGCTCTGGCAAGAAGCTGAACTGCAATCCCTAAGGCATGCTGTACAAATCCTTCAGCCATTTGGTGGGAGAAGGATGGGCAAGCTCCTCCTGTGCGATTAATGGCCTCTGAAAACCTGCTGGAAGGTCAGCAACTGGTCGGTTAGGAATTGATGATAAACAACAACAGCTCTGTAGCACCAAGGAGAATGGCTTCATGGGAAAAGACAGATTGCCAGGTCTCTTCTCCCATGGAGAGGCTGATGGATGTGAATCACCAAGATTTTAACCAATTAACACTGCACTGAATAACCAGTGAACCCCCACTCTGGCTCTCAGGGAATCAATTAAACACTAATCCAAGTATTGCTGGGAAGGTTCTTTTGGAGATGTGGCTACATTTATAATCTACTGATTTTAAGGGGATTACTTTACCTAAGTAGGCAGGCCACAACCAACTAGGTGAGAGGCTTTAATAAAAGAAAATCTGCCTGTTGAATGTAGTGTTAGCTTCTGTCCGAAAGTTTCCAACCAGCACTATGATTTCATACTTGTCCAGTCAGATCCTACAGTCAAATATGCCAATATTTCAAAATTATCTATCTAGTAATATATATGTACCTGTATAGTTATACACAACACACAGACACATATAGAACTGGCAGAACTTTAGTAGGTACAGAAGGTAAAAGGAAATTATTTTTATCTTATTTTTAATTGCTTTAGAAAATAATGACAAATCTAGACTAAAATGTGTGGTCTAATCATATGAACTGAAGACAAAGCGAGCCAAACTGGGTTTAAAAAAAAAAGGGAAAAAAAAGAGCAGATCCTAATTATATACCATATATAAGAAATGCATCTTAAATATAAAAATATAAGTAAGCTTAAAGTGCAAATTTAGACAAAGTTACAACATAAAAACACTAACCAAAAAGTTGTTGGGGGCGGGGGAAGCTATATTAAGATAGTAAAAAAGACTACCTGAAATAAACAGGATTATGTAATATCCATACATTACAAAGCAGTTTTAATATAATGGGATGGAAAACTAATGGAACTGAAAGAAAGTCACTCATATACCCATGAGTATAGGTGAATACTTCAACAATTCCCAGTAACTAATAAAACATATAGAAAAAAAATGTTTTAAAAATCATGAAGACAGAAGACCTCAAATGATCTTTATAAAATGCAACATCAGGGATACAGACCATAAAGAAACTGAAATACATTTTAGACACCATAGATTTTACCTTTTTGGAGGGTAAGAGCATTAAACGAGAAGTCTCCAAATATTACATCTTTAAATAATAGGTCAAAGTATGAATGAAAAGGAAAAACTGTCCTGAATGAATGAAAGATACACTGTTACACATTAGTGAATTGCTGCTGTTAATACAGCAGGCAGTGGGAAAATCTATACCAGTAAGTGCTCTTTTATACTTTATTTAAAAAGATAAAAAGGATTTAATGGTGTGTGTGTGTATATATATATATATATATATATATATGTGTGTGTGTGTGTGTGTGTGTGTGTATGTTTTTAAACTAAGATCGTATTTTTAGGAACTAGGAAAAGAAACTAAATCCCAAAAGAGTGGAAGGAGGAAAATAATAAAATAAGTTAAAAAAAAAAAAACACAAAACCAAACAAACAATAAAGCTAAAAGCAGAAAATCAGTGAAACCAAGTGCTCGGCCTCTGGCAGACTAGAGGTACACCTGAAATAAAGTCAAATTCAAGCTCAAGCAAGTCACAAATGTTCTGATTTCTTTGTAAATACAAGGGAGTTCTGGGGGTACAGTTCATTGGAAGTTTTATTACTAATACAAAAGGTGTGTCTTGATGGCATTTACAGTTCATTGGAAGTTTTATTACTAATACAAAAGGTGTGTCTTGATGGCATTTCAAATCCCAAATGTCTCCCTAAGAGAAAAATCCTCTTATGTGACTTACGGCCTCAAAAACATGAGGAGGAGTCAGCTATCAATCTGTTACCATTTGGCAGCTAGGAGTTTTGGTGGGGTTGGGGTTGTTTTTTTTTTGAGAGTTCAAGTCCACCAGCCGCTCCACGGGAGAAAGATGGGCGATCTCCTCCTGTGTGATTAACTGTCTCTGATAATCTGCTGGAGGGTCAGCTATTGGTTCCAATTCAATGATACACAACAACAACAACACATAACAGTTATGTTCATTTTCTAGTGTATTGCATTTGATGTATTTTGAGAACTATTAAAATATTGTAAAGACACAAAATAAGCAAATATCTTCAGTAAAATGGCAGTGATAGATTTGCTTGATGCAGGATAGGATATCAATACAGATCCTGCAGGCACTGAAAGAACAGTAAGGAAATTTATTTTAAAAAACCACAAACCTCTCTATGTCCACATATATTTCAACTTAGAATAAAAGAACCAAGTCCTAGAAAAACACAAACTACTCACACACACATAAAAGGAAATAAACAAACACGAGGAATTAAATATATAGCTAAATGTCATAGACAAAACAACATAAATCAATCTTCCAGGCCCAGATGGTTTCACTATTCAGTTTCATCATTATTTAAGGAAAAAAAACTACTAACTACATAATCTCTTCAAGAAAGTAAAAGGGAAAAGGAGTCCTTAATTCATGGAGAAGACAGGTCTTACTGAAAGAAATTAGCTTATCTTTACAAGAAAAACAGTAAAAATTACAAAACAACAGCTACATCAATGAAGCAGAATTAAAAAAATAATACATGACAACCAAGTGGAGTTTGGCTAAGAGACATTTGAAAATACATTTATTAATTCATCATATTAACAGGCTAACACCACCACCAAACAAAAATCATATGATTACTTCAAAAGATTCAGGTAAAATCTAATAAAATTCACATTCATTCTTGATACAAATATGGGCCCCAGGCACAATAAACAGTATGAGGAGCAAGGTGCTGACCTAAGGAATGTGGACAAACAGTGCTCTGAGTGGATAGTTGTTGCTATGTGCTGTTGAATCGCCTGTGACTCATAGCGACATTATGTACAGCAGCCCTAAACCCTACTCTATCCTGTGTCAATCTTATTGTCTCCGACACACCTCCACCCATTAGTCCAGACACTCAATCAATCCATCTATATCATCGAGGGTGTTCCTCTCTTGCACTGTCTCTCCACCCTCCCGGGCATGATAGCCCTTTCTAAGGAGTGATCCCACCTTGCAACATGTCCAAAGTATGTCAGACGAAGCTTGAGAAGCCTTGTCTCCAAAGAGCATTCTGGTCTCACTCTCTCTAGGATGAACTAGTTTGTTCTTCTAGCAGTTAATGAATATTCAATACTCTTCTCCCAACACCACAGCTCAAAGGCATCAATTCTCCTTCTGTCATCCCTAATCATTGTTCAGTATTCCAATGCAAAGGGGCCAAACTTGCTCAGCATTTCTTAAGTGGAAGGAACTGTAGAACAAATTCAAGCTTCGAGCTGCAATACTTAAGGCTTCTTTGGGCAGAATATTAAATGATCCAGGAAGCATTAAAAGAAGATGGAAAGAGATTACAGAGTCATTGTACCAAAAAGGATTGGCATACACAGAAGAATTTCATGAAACAACAAATGAGCAAGAACCTGTGGTGACAAAGAAAGACGTTCAAGGTGCTCTGAAAGAACTGGAAAAAAACAAGGCCCCAGGAATTGATGGTATACCAACTGACACATTTCAACAAACAGATGCTTCCCTGAATGTGCTCACTACGTTGTGCCAAGAAATCTGAAGGACAACCACCTGGCCAACTGACTGGGAAAAAAATAATCTATATTTATTCCCATTCCAAAGAAAGGGACCCGACAGAGTGTGGAAATTATCAAACAATATTACTGGTATCACATGCAAGCAAGACTCTGCTGAAGATTATCCAAAATTGACTAGAACAGCACATCAGTAGAGAACTGCCTGAAATGCAGGCTGGGTTTAGTAGAGGCCATGGATAATATAGAGAGAAAAGAAAAGCAGAACTGTACACAAACACTAGTTAATTGTAAATTTGTTTATTGGGTTATGATTTACAAGCCTGGTTTTGACATAACTATAGATGTTTACTCTTGGGAGCTCTGCTGGCCTAGTCTTTAGGGAGTTATACTGCTATCTTAAGCATGGCACCTTCTTGGTGGTTCAAATCCACCAGTACATTCCTTGGGAGACTAGGGAGAAAAATAGGCAATCTTCTCCTGTGTGATTTTCAGCCTCGGACACCCAATGGAGGGTCAGCTATGAGTTGTTTCTGACCCAAAAGCAATCAGTTGAATATGGATGTTTAAGAACAGTAATAAATATTAAAGTTTCTCATGAATATAAATATTCTGGAAACATCCTAAACATATTGACTGTGCATATACCTTAGTAAGAACAATTTAATATCCATTAAGGTAGACAAAACTACTTGGCTCTATTTTAGTCTGATTTTGCCTTAGTCACACACATTTCCAATCAGTGGCAGGATTGCTGGGGGTGGGAAACCTACTGGGTGGCTTCTTTGAATTTTAGTTCTTTCTTCTCTCCTCCTGGGAAGTGTTCCATGCTTACAGCTCAGGGAAGCCTGGAGAGGGCTCTAGGGTTGGAAGGCCTTTCTCTGAAATAATGAGATTAAAATGTTTATCTTTCTGTGTATGTTGTATGTGGACACAGTTGACTTGAGGATATATAACGACAATACTTTTTAAAACCAAGACTAATATTCTGGAGTAATGAGAGGGGGAATCTTAAATACGCAGGAGATTATGGCACCCTTTTAAATCCCCAGAGCACCAAAACAAAGTCAAACACTAACTCTCCTTGGATTCAGGCTAATAAAAATAATTTTACATCATTTTCTGACTCCCTTTATCCCAGACCGTATTCTCAAAAGACTGTTACTTCTAAATCAGCCATTCAGATTATGAAAAATCCAGAAAGGAAAAGAAGCTTGTCTAGGAACATACTGTCAGTGAGTACCAGCACAAGGACTTGCTAACCACATGACTCTGTGATGCTGTTTATTTTGCTATGTTACTTTTTAACAGTTCCTATACTGAACACCTACTCTACCAGAATTAACAAAGGTCTCACTTATGGAAACCATAAAGATATGAGAACACAGCTATATACATTTGCTTACATATTGTGTATAGCTGCATCTGACTTTCAGTGGCAGAGCTCTGAGACCAGAGGGCCCATACAGCCAGCCATGTTCACTCTTTGGTCCCTTACAGAAACTCTCTGTTGACACCTAAGCTTTATTATCATGTTTAAATACAACAAGCACACGATGATAGAGCTGACTGCAAATTCATCATACATGATAAGAAGGTTTAGAAATGCACATATGGGCTAGAAAGTATCAAAACTGAACCTTTACGAGTCTTGTCATCATTCCAAAAAAAATACTGTTTTTTTTTTGTTTTTATGTTAGAATTGTACTTTTCTTGGCACAAAAAATATGGATTGCATTACCCCAGACAGGTAAACCTGTGGCTTCATCTTTGCACTCGTCAGACTCAGAGCAAACATATGATTGATACTTGCAGAGCGGGTTAAATAAAGAGCCCCCTCCCCATTTAATTGATGGTCTATTGGATATGTTCTTGAGGAGCCCTGGTGGACCACAATGTCGGCAGTTCAAACTTAACAGCCACTCTACAGGACAGATAAAGCAGTCTGCTTCTGGAAAGACTACTGTCTTGGATACAATGGATAGTTCTACCCCATCTTACAGGCCTACTTGGAGGTGGAAAGCATTTAATGGCAGCGGGCTGGGTTTGAACACATTCTGTGCTCATTAGAAATCAGTTGGCCAATACTCAGGAATATGTAGATATGTACAAAAAGGAAGTTATTTTCTCTGGGTTTTCATTCACAAAGGAAAAAAGTGCTATCTAAGGCAGCAGAAATGCTTCAGTATTTTGATACCTTTATGTCAAAACACTTGTCCCTAAAGATGTATCTAAAAATTATCTGCTGAGCTGAATCAACTGCAATGTGCACTGTCACTCCTGCCTGTATGCTCTGCCAGAAGACTGATATCAACACATACAGCCCCAGGGATGCCAGGAAGATGGGCCCTGAGAGGGCATGCCTGCAAACTTGACCCTCCAACACACACACACACACACACACACACACACACACACACACACGTTCAGGATTTCCATTGCTTTGTTGGTGTGGTTTGTTTTTGTTTGTATCCTACGTTTAGTAATATTACTTTGAAATCTAGATAGACAACAGTAATCTGTAGCACACTGTTTTTCAAAGCATGCAATTACTGTAATAATGGAGGGAGGTGGTTGGTTGGTTGTTAAGGAAAAAAAAAACCCACACAAAAACTGAAACTAAAATCATCACTAAGCGCACAATATGCTAGAGACTACATTTTGCAAACTGAGGAAGTAAATGAAGAGACTGTTCTTGCTATGTAATTCATTGATAAAACTAACACAACCTTATGTTAAATATAGCTCCCAAGACCGATTACGGTTTCATGTTGTGCATTAAAATATTTTCCTTTGGAAGAATAGAATGGTTTGTATAAAAACTCTAGTGACTTGGAAATGCTCTAGAAGTTTATTTGGAAGGTCTTCATTATTTATTTCTAAAGTTCATATAAACTACTGCTAGGGACAAAAGTGATACAGGTTTTCCTATTTGGTGATCAGACATCTCCTGCATACAGGTATTATGCATTTACACACTAACAAAAATAAAGTTTCCACTTTCACTTCATCATAGTAAGTGGTTCTCCCAGTTTGGCAGTTGAAGGGATATATTAATTAGCATTCTGTGCATTGACATTCAGACTTCTGCTGAAGAAATAATTCTTTGGATCAAGGCATGCAGATAGCTACCAACATGATTTGTGCAATAAAAAGAGACAAAACAACAACAACAAACTCTAATCCCCCCCAAAAATAACAAAACTAAAAAGTATTTGCTAATTCACTGTAACAGTACAGGGACAAAACTTCTGAGATCATAAAATTTTGCAAGGGAAGTGTGCAGTGGAACTGGAAGAGAGGGTGACTTTTCATGAACATATACTGTAATTACAGTTTGAGTTCCAAGTTTTAAATTAAATGGGAACTATTTAAAGGCTTCAATAATCCATATTTTAATAGCTAACCGATATAAAACCATACACACACACACACACACACACACAGAGCTCAACAACAACTCACTGCTGTGGAGTTGGGACTAAAGCACAGCTGACCCTCTCATGGGTTTCCAGAGGCCATAAACTAAAACCGAAGAAGACTGACCATTTTCCTCCTTTGCAGCAACTGGTGGATTGCAACTGAATGCAATTCAGTTGCATTCAGGGTTGGCAGCACACCTCTTTACCTATGAGGCCACCAGAGCTCTCTACAAAAATGTAAACATATTGAATTTGCTTAGTCCAAAATTAGCTTTCTTCAGTATCCCTAAATTTACATTTGAGAATTAGAACAAGAATTCACCTACTAAATTATAAACATGTAGCCAGCTATACAACTCACTGTTGCGAAGAATAACATACAATGAAAAAGATCAAGAGTTTTCAGACCTTCATCACACCACTTTCACACCAATTCCCCATGCTTCAAAATTTTATAGTGCTTTAGAGAAAACTTTATATAACAAACTAGTACCCCAAACAATAACTGATAGGCAAATAGCTCCACAACACTGGCTGCAATCTTCACAACACTCTTCCCATTTCCTCCCTGGGGTCATTATTTTGATGCACCTGATTTGCCCATCTCCCCTAGTCTTCTAGGGGGGGTCTGGTGGCCTAGTGGTATGGAACTGCACTGCCAATCCAAAAGCACCCAGATCAAACTACCAGCTGTTCTGCAAGAGAAGAATGGGCGATCTCCTCCAGTGTGATTGTCTCTGAAAGCATTCTGGAGGGTCAGTGTTGTGTACACCACAACCACCACCTAGCCTTCTCATCTGGTTCTTCTGGGTAAATGCTGCCCTTCCGATTTCCTTTGATTGATTTTTCTAGAGTAGATTCTTAAGGCATTGTTATTATTTATTTATAGGTTGTTATTGACTCAGTGATTGGGGTAATTGGCCAGAGACAACCCTGCATAGAGCAGGGTTCAGAGCTACTGTGAGGGATGTGATAGCACATAACAATAACAAGGTACATACCAACAACACTGCTCACCTTAAAGGTCTATTATTTGGCCACTGGCGATAACCTCCAGTAAGGTTTATGGTTTCAAATTAGAGTGCTACCTAATGGTGAATCACAAGGACCTCTCATCTCTTCCAGTCTTTTTTTCCTTTTGTGTTTTGAACTTTGTCCTACACTTTCAACCCACTGTAACTGAGACCTCCTGTGGTCCTAGTCAGGGTGGTAAGTTAATAGTGGATGCCAAGAACCTCTAGTTTTTTTGGTCATAATCGTGAGTATGGTAAAGAACAGGTCAGCCTTTTATTCTAGTGTGCATGGATGGGGTTACCATAAGTTAGGACATGACTAAATTGAAGATAATAAGAGAGTATCTTAAGGAAATGTAATAGATTTTACATATATTTATGAAACTTAAAATTACGGTTTGAAGGCTTTACCATTCAAAAAGGGTTCATACAAACAGGGTGTTAAGTCTAACAGGACTGTCTAGTTTTGCCATCTCAATAACTTTAAATTAAGTAGGTTCAGTGTCAGAATTTGGGAATCTCAATACCAACAAGGAAGAAGAAGAGTGTGCCCTTCAGGGCCAGAGACTCTGCTCCAGCCAGATCAAGATCCACACAAGAGCAAAATCAGTTTCAGCAGAGAACCAGAGACCAACCTGAGAGAGAGTTGACTTGAGAGAACCCTTCACCTAAGCTTGCTAGAGGACTTAGGGAAGACGTTCTGACTGTCAAGATGAATAGAACTTTGTAACACTGACTGAAGGTCAAAGAGATTGTTAGCATATTTGAAAAGTTGTCTGAGGCTGAGGGATCGTATCCTGCTGCCAACTTAATTTTAACTTCCCTAAAAAACTCCCCATAAACATGAGTCTGGTTCTACGGAGACTGTGTAGTCACTGCAATGCATTTCGGACCTAGTAGATCAATAAGATTGTTACTGGGATTAGCAGAAGTAGGTGTGTAGGAGTGTGGTAGACCATATCTGATCTTACAGGCATTAGTTTTACATACAGATTCTGATGACAGGGGCAGTTCCCCTTTGTGGTGTTAGTAGAGGTCAGACTTGCTCCTTTGCCTCCCTTGCTCTTTTTACCCAGATATAAACAGTCAGTGATAACAGATTATGCAAGGAAATGCTACATGAAGTTAAATCTTGATTGCATGGCTAATTTAAAATAAAACACAGTCATTTTTGAGCTTTGAGTCATGGGACAAAAGTCATTATATATTCACTAGATTACAGTGTTACTACAAAGCATTTTAGCAAAGTACTTACTTTTAAAAACAGTCTTGCCATTTAGTCATCTCTAAAGTTATGCTATATCTGGAAGAAAACCCAAGACTTTTTTTATTCGCATTTGTGGTCACTCATTCATGCCAATCTTATTTGTCTGCATGAGAAGTCTACTCAAGATTTATTTTTATTGTCTTTCCTGTCATTATCTTCTAATATTTCATTTTGATAAGGCTCGCAAACCTGTGCCAGCTTCTTTACACTCAGGGTCATTCTCCAGTTTAATGCACCTGTCTCTTTGTGTGTGCCTCACCAAATTTGCTCCAACAGAGAACTCAAAGATACAACATTTTAGAATAAAGAAAGGTAACTGTGATAGATGCCACCGCATCTTTTACTGCTGGCCAAACAGTAGTGTTTTCCTGAATTTGTGTGACAGAAACATAGCAAATAGTGTTCTAACACTGTACTGACTAAAAGACACAGTATTAGAATTATCTTAGATTAAGAGTATGAGAAGGAAGCTCTGGTGGCTAAGCAAGTATGGAGTTATGCTGACAACCCAAAAGCAAGTGGTTCAAATCCACAAACTTCTCTTCAGAAGAAAGAAGAGCAATCTCTTCCCATGGGATTTACTGCCTCTGAAAATCCACTGGAAGGTCAGCTGTGAGTCGGTTTTGATTCAATGGCATTTAACAACAAGAAGAGCGGGAGAAATGTTATCAAGATTTCCATGATATCACAAAAGCATTTGATAAAGCTGTTTAACACTGAAAGGAAAAGACAGCAAGTTATGTGTTCTGGGGGGAAAAAAGAAAGAAAGAAAAAGACACCCCCAATAGAACAAAATAATATTCCTCACTGATTCTTATATCCTAGGCCAAGAAAACAGAGAGCCTTTTGTCAGGCAGGAACCTCAAGATGGAGCGGAAAGTCTAAGGTGGTAACTACCGTCTCACACAGAACTGCAGCCATGAATCTGATTCCCGTGGGTCCATGCAGGAAATAGAGAAGCAAAGATTGGGGGAAGGATAAACCACCAGAGACTGATCAGCCACCAGGCCCCTAACATTGTTCTAGCAGCAGATACATCCCACAACACCTTAAAACTGCAATACCTGGAAATATTTATCCTCATTTTTCATTATTTTGAAAGTCACTCACCTTATCTACTTCTAATGTATCAACTTGACAGTAAACAACAACTTAAGTCTGCTAATTTGTATTTTCCCATGAAGTAAACTTTTAGGAAATATTTTATAACACACATTAGTATCCCTCGCAATATTCTTGTGGAGTTGATGAAAGATTTAAAGAATATATAAAGATATTAATTTATGAGTAAACTGGGTCCTTTAATAATTTTCAATGGAAAGTTCAGTGCTACAGTGGACATTAAATCTAGGACCAAAAAAGTCCTACTTAATGTGCCCTCTAGATCATAACAAACAAGTTCATCCTGGAGAGCTGAAGCCAGGCTGCTCCTTGGAGGCAAGGATTCTGAAGCTTTTTTCTGACATACTTTGGACATGTTGCAAGGAGGAACCAGTCCTCAGAAAGGGACGTCATGCTTGGGAGGGTGGAAAGAGTGCACGAGAGGAAGACTGTTGATGAAATGGGTTGATTTAGTGAGTGGAGTAATGGGGGTAGGTGTGTCAGAAACAAAGATTGGCATAGGATAGAGCAAGGTTTAGGGCTACTGTACAAAGGGGGCACTATGAGTTGCAGGCAACTCGATGGCACATAACAACAACAAATCATAACAGTCCTTCCAAAACTAAGTATCGAAATGCTATAGCATTAAGAAAGATCTAGTTCTATTGTACACAATGCCACAAACGAAATGACAATGAACAACTTTAAAAAGTGAATAAAAGTCAGTATACATTTATGCAAATACATACAAAATGTAGGAAGAGATTTAATACTCTTATCAAAACCATTAAATAAAGAATGTTGAATGAAACCAATACTGAAGCACTTTGTCTATAAAAACACTCACCCATTAGGAAAAAGCAGGATCTGTGGTATCATTCAATAATGTTTCTGCTGAATGGGGCTGTCCACTTAATGAAATACAGCTTCTCTCAGTCATTACTGCCTGAATTCCTACTACTAAATAAAATAGTAGCAGCAAGAGGGGGAAAAAAACCCCAACAACTCAATAAAAAAAAATACTAGTCACAGGCAAAGTCTTACTACCCTTTTTTCTCTCATTGTTTCAAGAAAATAACCACAAATAAAAGTCAGATGGATGTGTGCATAAAGAGGGAATTGCATAAAGAACTTTACTGATATTGCTCAAAAAAAAAAAAAGAAAACAAGCAAATAAAGCAAAAAACCCTCACAGATTCTCTTAATCAGTGGAGCACTATGCACAATGTCATTTGAATACTTACGAGAATAAGGACACTAGAAAAATAATTTCTAAGACATAATGATTTTTCAAGTGGTAAAACATGAAGAAATTAGTATAAACTGTCACAAGAGAGACTGGATCTAAGCATGAGTGAGCACAACTCATCTTCGAATGTGCTTTCCATGCTTAAACTCCTTGACACGGTATTCCTTATCCTACTACAGTCTCAGCATCGTTCCTTGTCCAACTCTCACCCGTTGTCCCATTTATACTAACAGTCTCTGGGTCTTTGCTCCAATAACTCACTCCATCTACAATGTGTGTTTTTCTTTACCCCTTCACCAATACAACCGTCCAATAAAGCAATAAGGGGAGAAATACATCATTTCCTTGCCTTCTGTGTGGCTAGTGGCTGCTGGGTTGATTCTGACTGCTGGTTATTCATGTGTATATAATAGAACTGCTCCACAGTGTTTGCAAGGTGTTGACTTTTCAAAAGCAAATCACCAGATCAATTCTGCAAAGTGCTTCTGTGTGGGCCTGAACTGCCAACCTTAAGTTACTCAGGCCTCAGCACCCAACTTGGACATCACTCATGCTTTTGTGGTTCTAGCCTGGGATGGGAATCCAACCAAATGTATACTCGTTCAACATCACAACTATGCACCGTGGGAGCGTAGTAACTAGAGCATACTCAATAGCTGCTGAGGTGCTAAATAAACAAATGCATAAAGGGAACAAACTTTTCTCTTCCAGAACAAGTTTTTATTAGTCTGGGATATCACTGAGCATTACCAAGGGTAGCAAAATGGGACATCAGAGAATTCAAACCATTTTCTAATTTTATGATGAATGACTGTTGCTAACTCAAAGGCAACAATCTGAACCTACCAGCAATTTCACGGGAGAAAAGAAGGCAGTCTCTTCTCGCAAAGATTTACAGCCTCAGAAAACAGAGAGAAGGCCACTGTAAGTCAGCAGTGTCAGGGCAGCAGTGGGTTCCATGGTTTATACTGACCAAGGCATTAAACGTTCTGTGACAGCTAAGACTCAGTTTTAGCAAAAGTATTTAATAGAAATGCAAATGTTGTCAAATGTTAAAAATAAGCCATTTTCTGATAGATTATAGGACATTACCAAGTTACGTCACTCAACAAATGTCAACAACTTCATTTTGCTTGGACCCACAATTAACACCCTTACTACTAGAAGTCAGGAAATAAGGAGATGCACTGGACTGGGAAAAATCTGCAGTTAGGGACCTTACAAATTCTTGAGGAGTAATGATGTCAGTTTAAGTACTAAGGTGCATCTGATTCAGGCCACAGTCTTTTCATTCACTTGCTATGCATCTTAAGAGCTGGACAATGAGTAAGGATGACAGAAAAATAACTGATGCCTTTGAAGAAGAGCACTGACATCCCATGGACTGCCAAAATAACAAATATGTCTCAGAGAGGGTGCAGCTGGAGTGCTCTTTGGAGGCAAGAATGATGAGGCTTCAGTTCTCATACTTTGGGCATGTTGTTAGGAGGCACTATTCCTTGAAGTACATGATGCTGGGAAGGTTGGAGGGTGGGTGAGGAGAGGAAGATCCTTGACCAGGTGGACTGACATAGTGACTGTTGCAATGGGGTCTTGTGTGTCAGGAAGTATAAGGATGGTACAGGATAGAACAGGGTTCAGATCTTTTGTTCACAGAGTCACTATGAATTGTACTTGACTTGATGGAACCTAAGCAACATCCTGGAGATAGAGCAGTGAACAGAACAAAAATGCCACTGCTACTGTAATTTCTCTTTTTCTAGTTAGGTGAAAGAAACACACACACACACACACACACACACACACACACCACGTCCGGTAGTGGTAGGTGCTGTGAAGACAAATGAAGCAGGATAAGGGGCCTATAAAATGTTAGCAGTAAATGAGTGGGAAACTTTTTAAATAAGGTGACTTATGAGGAAAGAGTTGAAGGATAGGATGGGTAAGTCTACAGTTATCTGGTGGCAGGCGCTCCAGAGGAAACTACGGGCAGGAGTCCACATAGGGTTGTCAGTAAACGGGAGACTGGGTGTGGATGTAGCTGAGGAAGCAAGAGATAACGCAAAGATGAGCTTCCAAAAGCTGATGGCGTTGGTGAGGGGGAAAGGAATGTAGCACCCTCAGTCCATTCCCAGCGGGAAGACAGTGCTCTGAATGAGAGAGGAAGGCATCAGAGACGTTTAAGAAAAAGTGTGACACTGTTAAAAAGAGGACCATTCTGTGTGCTGTGTTGAGGGAAAAAAAAAAAAAGGCAACAAACCAACCAACCAATAAATAAGCAAGGGACAGAACCCCAGAAATCAGTTAGGGCTGTGTTGTTGAGCTCTGAGTCACAATGATAAAAGAATGTACAACAAAATCAAACCATTCCCACGCCAACATCACCCTGTATTGTTGCTGTACTGAAGCTTGCTGTTGCAGCCGCTGTGTCAATCCATCTTGATGGAGGTTAGGGGGCTATTGAAACCAATCTAGGAAGAGATGATGACAGCTTGACCAGAGTGGGAATGCGTCCAGGGAAGAGCTAACAGGTGGAGTAAAGGCAAAAGTGAGAAAGGTAGGCATCAAGGATGATTTCAAGATTTCTGGTCAAGCCACTGGGGAGAGGCTATGGGGGAGTATGCTTCTTAGAGCTCAGGTTTATCAGCAGTTTGGGGTACACACACTTGAAATACCTGTTAGACAATTACTGTGAAAGGGTAGTAGGCAGATGAACACTTAAGTCTGGGAGTCAATGTCAATATCACATATATGGTGTCTAAGGTCAAGTGAGAAAGAATAAATAGAAAATTGTGGACCAGAACACAGCCTGGGGCAACAAAATTAGATGGTGAGGAGCTAAATGAGATGAGAAGGAACCAGCAAAGGAGATGCAAAAAGAAGAATGTGTTCTGGTCTAGTTTTTAACCAGACATAATGTCCTCTCTCACACACAACTTTGTTTCCTAGACTATACTTCTTTTTGAATGTGGAAACTGGAAGAACTGTTAGGCAAAATTCTATCCCAACTGTCAGAAACTGAGTGGAGTGAAATATCTTTTCTAAAAATAAGATGACTCAACAATGTTACCACAGTAATCAAGAAAATATAAATTAAGACTGCAAACTACCATCCTTGAAAATGGCCAAAAAGTCAAATTCTACCAATATTAGGCAAAGCTAAGAATGGGGAAAATGGAAAGTCATCCCTGGAGAACAATTTCAAGTCAAAAGAACGTTATAGGTCTATACGTACAAAACTAGTACCATTAAGTAAATAACGAATATAAACATAAATGTAGTGACTAGTCACCTAAGTTCTAAAAATGGGAAGAAAGTACTCTAAACTCCTGTTAAGTGTTTACTGTGGGTGTCAGAGGGGGAGGTGACTGGGTACTTGCCCTGAATGTTTTACATAGCTTTTAAACAGCACTAAATTTATGACAAAGACAAAACAAAGATGAGAAAATGTTTAAAATCACAAACTCTGGTAATGAACAGATGAGCATTTGTAATTATTTGTATCTCCTTATATTTAAAAACATCTCAACATAACTTTTAGGACCAAAACTCCTCCACAGAATAGTAAAAAGATAAGTAAAAAAAACTATGAAACTTTATTGGATGATCCAATCTAAATTAAATACTGGGAACTAAACTATCACATTTGAGTGCTAACCTCTGTGCTGAAACAATGCCGAGACTGTTTTAAATACTTTGGAATGAGATGAGAAATACAGAAATGAACGCATACACGTAAGACAATCAGTCCATCTAAACAAAGCAGGATAGTTAATGGAAACTTCATTCTCCTACGCTTATTTGCTGTTGTTAGGTACTATTTAGTAAAAAATGACTCATAGCAACCCTATGAACAATAACAGATCTGAATGTCATCCTATCCAATGCCATGTCAAATTCTCTAATGCACTGGAGCCCATAGCTTCAGTCACTGTGTCAACCTATCTGGATAAGGGTCTTCTTCTCTTTCACCGTCCCTTTACCAAGAATGGTATCCCTCTCCAATGAACAGCTTCTCCTGGCAACTTGTCCAAAGTGTGTGAGACAAAGATTTACTTCCTCCAAGAAGCACATATCTGCTCTTTTGACAGTTTGTGGAATAATGCAGTGCTCTTCTACAACACCACAGTTGAAAGGCATCATCTTCTGCCATCCTTATTTCCTGTCCAGCTCTCAGGAGCACAGCCAAGTGACTGAAAAGACCATGGCTTGAATAAAACATATCTTAGGCTTCAAATGCTATAACTGTTCCTCAATAATATGGAGAGGCCCCTGACTGTAGACTTTCCCCATGCAATTTATCTCCTGATCTCCTGACTCCCGGTACCAAGTACACTGATTGTGGATCCAAGTAATATAGATGAAGTCATTGGCCCCTTATTTATGAATCCTATGATTATTTAGGATTTAAGAATTAGTTTCCCTGAACAGGTCTGAGGACTCTGGAGACATTTTAGTTAATCTATATCAAGACTCAATGCCAAGAAGACAAAAATTCTCACCACTGGACCAACTGGCAGCATCAGGATGGATGGTGAAGAGATTGAGATTGCTCACAGCTTTAGTTTGCTTGGCTCCACAGTCAACACTCTTGGCACCAGTAGCCAGGAAATTAAAAAGACATATTGCAATGGAAAAGTCTGCTATTAGGGACCTCTCCAAAGTACTGAAGAGCAATGGTGTCTCTCTGGAGACTAAGGTGTGTCTGATACAGGCCATGGTCTTTGCTATCACTTGTTATGCATCAGAGAGTTGGACAGTGACTAAGGAGGATAGAAGGAAAATTGATGCCTTTGAGCTGTGGTGCTGAAGAAGATTATTGAGGGTACCATGGACTGCTAGGAAAACAGATTCATCCTGGAAAGGGTTAAACCGGGTGGCTCCTTGGAGGCAAGGATTCTGAGGCTTCATCTAACATACGCTGGACATGTTGTAAGGAGACACCAATCCTTGGAGAAGGACATCATGCTTGGAAGGGTGGAGAGACAGAGCAGGAGGGGAAGGCCCTCTACGAGGTGGATTGATTCAGTGACTGGGGTACTCGGGATGGGTGTGTCAGAGACAGTGGGATTGACACAGGACAGAGCAGAGTTTAGGGCTGTTGTACATAGGGTCGCTATGAGTCGCAAGCCACTCAATGACACATAACAACAATATTATCAAGACTCAATCTTAAAAAACAAATATTTGTGGGTACACATTAAAATTATTACAGCTTTACAGTAACCATTTGCCGACATTGGTATTTCACATAGCAATCAATTGTTCTTTCAATTGCCTGGGACTAACGGTGACTTGTGTGTGTCAGAGTAGAACTGCACCCCAGAGGGTTTCCAATGGCGGGATTTTCAGGAGCACATCACAAGGCCTTTCTTCTGCAGTGCCTCTGCTGCAGCTCAAACCACCTTTCAGTTAGTAGCTTCTGAGAACTTAATGTTTTGCACCACCCATCAACCTGCATCTTTTCTAGTCAGTGGGCAACAAATATTCTTTTTTACACTGTTAACACAGTTTTCCTTCTGAATTATTCAATATAACAGAAATAAAGCAAAATAAGAGGAACTTTGTCTCTTAAAAGTTAATGGTGGGAAGAAAATGCAACAATGAAAAAATAAATCATTTGCAATGTAAAAAAAATGGTAATTAATGTATCAAATAATTACTAAGAGCAGAAAATAAAGTGACTGTACTGTTTATATAAGTGACAATAGTTCAATGCTTTGGTGTCTTTAAACAAAGACACTAAAAAATCCTAACAAATGAAAAATAATTTTTTTATCAGTTCATGTCATAAAAATTTTTTAGTAAGTATGTTCCTAGGTCATTTTACTTGGAAAATTGGTGAAACATCGAATGAGAGGAAGACCCTCAACCAGGTAGACTGACACAGTGACTGTTGCAATGGGCTTGAGTGTGTCAGAGACTGTGAGGATGGCACAGGATAGGGTACAGATCTGTTGTTCATACTTGACTCAATAACACCCACCAACCAAAAGGAAAAAGAATTACTCATATTAGGGTGACCTGTACTTTCAAATACTGATGAGACTTTATCTCACATGTTTTAGGCATATTATGGGAGGTGGCAGTCTGAAGAAGGACATCATGCTTGGAAAAGGGTTACTAAAAGAGAGGGAGACCATCAAACAAGACAGGCTGACAAAGGGACTGCAACAATGGGCTTCAGCAGCAGAGATTGCAGGGATGGCGCAGGATCGGGTACACTTTGCTCTGTTATACACCGAGGTCACGATGCATCAGAGTCAACTGAACGGCACCTAACAACAACATGTGTCTAAGCATCACCATTTATAAAACAGAAACAAAGCTCTTTACGTTCCGAAACTTGCTCTTGAAATGTTATCTTTTTCTTTTATTAAGAAAATGTGTATTCTCCCTAGCACTTAAATTTACCCCCTTATATGTATTTAAAATACTAACTCATATCAACTGTACCATGTAAGATGTGAGTCACTTCTCTTGCATCTTTGAGAATACGTTCAGGATGATTCATTTAGTGTGTTCCTGCCAGTCAGGTGGAATGAAAGGTATTTGATTTTTCACTTCTGTTTTAATGATAGCTTCACCATTTTTGCTTTGGAATTTTTTTTTAAATAACAAAAAAATGTGCATCACATTAAATATAGTGGGTAAATACTGAGGTAGGTCAGTTTGGGCTTTTTTAAACAGAAGAGCATCTCTCTCCATTTTAGGCCACAATCTATCTCTTTGTGGCCTAATTTCTAAAGATTTGGGCTGCTATTTATCCCAACTAGTTAGCCCTCCTTTCTGGAGGTTTAAATCTGCCAGTGGCTTCAAGGCAGAAAGATAGGCAATATTCTCCCTTAGAGCCCTAGTGGAAACCCACCAAAGGGTCAGCTATGAGTCAGTTTTGAGTCAACAACAATGAGATTTGTTGATAAATCCTGGAGTTTAAAATAAAGCATTAGGAAAAAAAGATATTTCTATCCTCTGATTAGAACAAACGAATAGGTTTATTTTCCTCCAAAACTAGTTAAGAGATAAATAGATTTGGTCAGTTAGTGCTGTTAAAAAAAAAACAAAACAACAGGTTAATATTTCTAAAATAACTGATGTTTGAGGAAGCAAACAAATGCTTCATTTCACAAATATTGACAGCAGGGACCATGTGCGAGGCGTGCTGTGTTAGCTGCTGGGTGAAGCAGAGAGAACTCAGTGGGCCACCCTGTGCTTGTTCTCTCAGTGAAGCCTCACAGTGAGCATGTCACACAAGCAGGGGCATATTGACAAATGAGGAGGGAAGGCTGAATGCTGTCAGAGAAAAAAACCCCAAAATATTACAGGCATTGAGTGAAATGAAAAGTTGACTCCTGTGACTACAGCAGGAAGAGGACATAGAAAGGCTTTGTAATGATGGGCAAGGTCCAAAGATGATTAATTTTATAAAACATAATGCATGAGAATGAGTGTATGAAACACAATGTGAACGAAGAATCGTGTGAAACACAAAGCATATGAACTTTGAAAGCAAATAAATTTAAAAAGAAAAAAAAAGATAGACTGGGAGCCAATAAAAGCAGCACCTACCAAAATAAAAAAAAAAGAGAGAGAAAGCCTTTATGAAGAAGTGCATCTGAACTAGGCCTTTAAAGACAAGGAACAGATAGAAATGGGCAGAGGGAGAGCCAAGTTTGCATGAGGAATGAAGGAGGGTATTAAGGGACTGTTGTAGGACTAGGACAGGGAATCAGAGAAGTGCCAAGTGCCAGGAAATTCAAGCACTGGGGTAGAAGAAAGGACAGAAGAATAAGAGAGAAGAACAGGTAGGGATCAGATTACAAAATGGCCTGAGAGTGCAAAGTCAAGTAGTTCAGAAGCTATCTGGAATGCAAATGGGAATGAATGAGAGAGTCTCAGCAATGGTGGGGCAGGAGTAGGCCCCTGCCTTAGGAAGAAGATACTAATTTAACATTAGTTAGGATAAATGGATTCAAAATGTCCCATGCTAATCCATCTCATTTCGCTAATACCCAGTGTGTTAGTATTTATGTGTTCCATTTCTTTCTCTACAATGTTCAGTTTTCCTACATTCATAAGAGGGTAAAACCAAATTTTTCCTTGGAGGCTAGTATTTTGAAGCTCCACCCCACTTACTTTGGGCACATGGCCAGGAGAGATCAGTCCTTGGAGAAGGATATCATGCTTGGAAGGGTGGAGGCGCAGCGCAGAAGAGGAAGACCCCGGATGAGATGGATTGTTTCAGTAACTGGGATGATGGGGGTTGGTGTGTCGGAGTGAGACTGGCTCAGGACAGGGAAGGGTTCAAAGCTGCTGTATATAGGGTCACTATACATCACAGGTGACTCAATGGCACATAACAACAATATTATGACAGGTTTGGAAGCAGGAGTGGTATCCACTTTCTAAACAACTTGCCTCCAGAAACTCTATGAACTTTGATAAATGTCAATGGCTGTAGAGGGGCTTCAGGCCTTTTGTCCATAGGGTTGCTATGAGTCGTGCTCAACTTGAAGGCAATCAACAAGATAGATGGATATGAAGACAAACAAAACATGGGATAAAAGATCAGTACACAATGAAAACACAAAGCAGGCATAATCAATGAAAAGGGAATGAAGAATTATAAATGACACACACACACACACACACACTCTGTAAACAGGGTCTGTTGTTTTTTTATAAAAAGATATAGAATGAAGCCTTACCTGATTCTTCTGTATCTTGTTCATCTAGTAAACCTACTGAGACTCCTAAATCCACACATTTCTTGCTATGTGCCTTGGACTTCATATGTTTTGTCAGATTTCCTTAAGGAAAAAGAAAGTTTACTAAGCTTATATAGTACAATTTTCCTACTCCATTTGTCAACACTGGCAAACTCCATTTCTATTTGAAATAAAGCAAACAATAGCATAAAGACATCACCCTAGACTGCAGTTAGATAATTCCAATGATTAAATATCAATGAAAGAAAATATTATCTCTACATCTCTACATTGTATTAACTTTATTACTTATTAATAACAGGTTAGTTTTAAAGTGTGCTCTCTACTTTGTTTTTTTCCTAAAGCTTTTTACTCTAATTCCTATTGACTTCTTAGAATAATTTGTTGTTGTTCAGTATCATCCAGTTGGAACCAACCCACAGCTGACCCTCCAGTGGGTTTTCAGAGGCAGGTAATCATATGGAAAGAGAGTGTCCGGGAAGCAGTTAGTGGATTCAAAGTGTGCTTTTGGAGCAGTGTGACAGAGCAACTCATTGTCATCAGAGTTCCCTAGGACATCTGAGGTATCCTTAAACACTTTTCAGACTGCACTATTATCTGTAGTCCTTGGAGTATGAATTTTCCATTTGTTACATTTGCTGATTCACTCTCATAGTAGTATGTTCTTTGTATGCTTTTAAATTTTTAAAGTTTAACCTTGTAGGGGAGCTCTGGTGGCCTAGTGGCAAGAAGCTGCAACTACAATCCCAGAGGTGCACGGTTCGAATCCACCAGATGCTTTGCCGGGGAAGGAGGGGCAATCTCCTCCTGTACCAGTCAGATCTGATTTGATGGTACACGCACACAAAAATAATAAAATTAAAAAAAAATTATTAAAAAAAATAAAGTTTAACCTTGTGTTATTGTTTTTTCATGGGAGTTTCAAGCACAACATTTGTACAACTGTCTCTATGAGGTAAGTCTTACACCTGCTGAGCCAATTATATAGCAACCTAAAGCAGGATGCTAACAAGGAATTAAAAGTTAAGATGCATGGCTGGACCAGATGATGTCTAAGGTCCTCCAAACTTTGGTAGTTTGGCCAAATCTGGATTTACTTTAAATATATTTAAAAGATAAATATGATACATCATTAACAATTATAAAAAGGTGAAGGTAAAAAAGCAGATGATGGGCAAGCTTGAGTGTTGGGTTTTAGAAATGTTTACTTCCTGTATGCTTCAAAATTTTGTATTTTTTTAAAAAAAAAAGCTTAGCTATCTTAATGTGCCTGAAATTTTCACTTAAAAAAATCCACGTTTTCAATATAGTAACAATATCATGACCAAATTAAAAGTTTTAATAATTTTAAATTGTAATAATAGTTCTCTTTTAATATATGTTGTTCCTCAAATACTTATGGCAGGTGTTTTTGAAGAAGTTAATGTATAAGCGTTACTAGGAAAAGATGAGAATACAAGTTTTTAATTAGCCCTCATAACTTATGTTTTATTATTAACCAACTATCTAGATAATTCATAAAACCAGTTTCATTTTAAATATGCAAATATTTAAAATGGTACAAACTGTGTACTAATTTAATAGAGAAATTTTTTTAATAGAGAAATTCTTAATAAACACTTTGCAACTTTGCAAAAAGCATTTCATGACTTATTTCTGCACTCCTACAGCTATGCCGAGCCTGGCTTTTTGTGCTACTAATGGTAGTAAATCCTGCAGAAATGTAAGCTGAGTATTTTTTTGTTAACTGACCACCAAAGCAGAATAGTGACAAAAAAAATCTATAAAGCATTATTTTGAAAACATAATAAACTAAGAGAACAAATCATGGTGTATAGACTTGTTTTGAGCAGTAATATTAGAAATACCCATTTCTAGTACTACATACACTCCTTTTGATAAATTTTTAAGTCTTTATATGTTGTTGTTTTGTGTCATTGGGTCAGAACTGATTAACAGCTGACCATCCAGCAGGTGCTCAGAGGCAGTAAAGTACATGGGAGGAGACCGCCCATCTTTCTCCTGTGGAGTTGCTGGTGGTTTTGAACTGTCCGTCTTTAGGTTGGCAGCACAGCTCTTTACCCAGTAAGTCACCAGAGCTCCCAACATATTTATACAGCATGACATTATATATTATTTTCTTCTATTAATGACCAGACACATTATAATAATTAGAAATGGATTGGCTAGGAAAATAAAGTTAAACCTAAGCAAAATCTATAGCTCAACCAAAATGCAGGTCCATTACTGCTGTGATTTCTTTTTTAAGAACTGGTATGGGACTTAGTTTAAACAAATTCATAATAACCAGCCCTAATAATCATTCCCACTTCCTTTAAATACTGATTACATAACACAAGAATTATCTGACAAAACAAAAAAATTTGTGAAAATTAATACATGCAAGATACTAGAGAAATGTTAAGACATGAAAACTATTAACGCATGATTTGACTACAATGAGTTTGGATTTTGGTTTGGTCAACAATTTAATAAACATCTAAAATTTTACCTAATATAATTTTTAATTCTTTTACTAACAGTAATATTTGGTGAATTACCATTTTTTCCCTGCCAAGAAATCTTGTAATTTTATTGAGTTGCTCACATTCAAGATTTTTCTTCCTTTCTTATCCTTAATTTTATGAATACTGCAAAAATATCCTTAATTCCTTTCCTTTGTGACACCTTGGGTTTCTTATCTTTTGTGTCATCATTCTGTACCCGATAATCTCTTATTTTTGACAGTAGCATTTTAAAATATTCCTAGTGTTGGTAATACTCAGCTATTAACTGGATCAAAACCAGTCATAAATTAGTAACTTGAGTTCAAAATCAAAACATTATCCAATCAACGTCCTCATTCAGGACCAGTATAATCATTCTGATATTCACCTTCTCTATCTCTGGAAGGAGATTTTAAGTCACAAGCTAAGAACTGCTTAATTAGTACTCTAACTTCTTTTGAGTTTTTCAATCTTTCTGGAAATCACAAAGCTTCCTTAAGAAGATAACTCTGATTTTTGATCATTCTTGTGTCAGGTACTATCAACACTTAAGGGGAACTGAGTTGAAGCTATTTAGTTGTTAACACAATTGTTTAAAATGTCAGTAAAAACAACGAAATGTTAAATTGTTCACAAAAAGTACAGGTTTTGCTTAAAATGTTCCTCAAACTTAAAGTAAAACTGAAATATAAACAAGATAATTCTGAAAAAGTAAATGTTAACAGAAAATGATAAAACTTTAAATGATTTGGGTAGAGAAAATGATCAATGGGATACTTTCTTACTAACAGTCCTTTAGACCCTGAACTCATTACTACCTTGCTTTGTTTTAGAGCGATTCTTATTCTTTTAAGGGTAGTATATGAAACAAAACTCCCTAGTGACAAAATGGTGCATTATCACTATGAAATAAGCCCAATAAGCAAACCAACATTTCCTGGTATTACAGTTATTATAGGAACAGGAGATATGTTAAAGGGTAAAATTTCATTAACTACAATGAAGACATATAAGTTGATAAAAATATATAGGTAAAGCAGAAAGGGCACTAAATATATTTTTTACTATTTCTAAATTTTCTATGTAAAGTATTAAACAGTACAAAACTCAGAAAATTTCTGATGATGAAATTCAGTAATACTGGAATTACAAATGCACATGGGAAAAACTGGCTATGCATGTAAAAAACTAGAAAATATTTACATGACCATTATAAAAGCTACTACTTTAAATCTTCAGTGATTTAATATCCAAATGAATTTATTTAGGATTATTAAATTTTCTTTTTCTTTCTTGGCCGCAAAGTATTTGTGAAAATGTATTAGTCATTACGTTGTGAAACTATAATTTGGGAAGTTAAAATAAAGGGGGCAAAGTCAGCTGCTCCTTTTAAAACATCATAGATACTTCTAAAAATGTATAGTTAAACCCCTTCTTCCAAAAGTCTAGGAAAAAAAAGAAAATTAGACTACAGTGTTGGTAAGACACAATTTCTATTTGTCTATTTAAGCTATTGTATCTTTGGTCAAATAACTCCTAGAGTTGGGCATCAGCGGTATCCACCAATACACAAAAGGACTGGGAAGCAATGTGTGTCTCATACCTTTTGTCTTAAAGGAGAAGTTACAGTAAGTGCAGTGGTAGGGGCGGACATCAGTATGAGTTCGTATGTGTTTCTTTAACATACTAGGTTTCTTACAACGTATTCCACATTCTTCACAAATGTACTTTCCTCTTCCCCTGCCTCGGACATACACATATTCTTCATTTGATTTATATCTAATTTCAAGAAAAAGATTACATGGAAGATTTAAAAGAGGGGAGTGGACATTATGTCTCTGAGAAAATACTGCTGATTAAAATTCACTAGAAAATAAAACCAAACATGACACAATGTTTATATTCAAGCAATAAAAACTCTTATGTGTAACAGAATATTTCAGTTTTTCAAATCAACATTGAATATTGTAACTGCTAATTCTAATCAAATCTTATTCAATGCTATTTTTAATTTTAAATTTTTAAAATCCTATAGAAATGATTTAACTTTGTTGAAGTATACAATTTGCTTGTTTTAAAAAAAGCACAGATATCAAATACACAAAGAATTCATTTCTACTCTAGATTTTTCCAAATCGTTCTTTGCTGTCAATTGCTGTAAAAGCCAAGGATCTCCTTACTTCTTCCAGTAGTTGCCTCTAGGACTCCACAGTGTTTCCTAAATAATCATTATTTGTTTCCCCCATAAAAATAGAATTCTTCAACATAATGCTTGCTTCCGGACATTTTGCCTGTTGCTGTTAGGCGTCAAGGCACCAATTTTGACTCACAGTAATTCCCTGTGGCAGAATAGAACTGCAATATGGTTTTCTAGGCTGGAATCTCTACAGAAGTGGATTGCCACGTCTTTCTCCCAAGGAGCTGATGGGAAGGTTCCAACTGCCAGCTTCTCAGCAACTGAGAGGCTTAAGCAAACCCAGCACCCTCATTCTGACAAGCTGACAGACTTTGTGACATTTATTAAAACTGGTATTGTTAAGTCTTCACTTAGAAGAAAGCAAATGTACATTTAAAAAGTAAGTTTAAATGTACATTTAAGAAGTAAAGTTTGTACTTGCCCTCCATCAAATATTTTAATTCTTCTTGGTTCACTTTTGATTAAGGAATTTTCTTTATCTTGCTCACTGTTAATTTCTGAGGCATCTTTACTGTTGAATTCACCTACAGTGGATTTTTGATTACCTAGTGCTCTCTGAAAGGAAAAAAAAAACAAACAGAGAAACTAATTTAACAAGACCGAAAACACAAACATGCTATAGTTTCAATGGAAATGAAAATAAAGCAGTGTACCCTGGTATACAATTACTTAATGAAATGTAATTCAAATAAACAGCACACTTCACACTCAAATGCTTCATCATCCCGCTTGCTGTACCTTTGTAAATCAAACCACGGTAGGCTGGTAAGTGTTATGCTAAAGATTCAATAAACTATTCTGCCTCTCTTAAATAAAAGCTTAAAAACCTACTATGGTTTTCCACAAAGTTTAATAGGAAAGTTGTCTTTCAAAAACAAGCAAGCAACAAGAATAAAACACAACCAAACCAACTAGATACCTTCTTGTATCTAAACTACTCCTTACAATGCTGCTTTAAGTACATTTCTTAAAGAGTTTAGTCTTCAGAGATAGAACTATTCACCTCTTCTGGTTGAATAATCTTTAAACTCCTGAGACACATGGCAAAATCTCCTTCAAAGCCTATTTATTCCTATGCTGTCTTTCCTCCCTTCTTTTATGCCTAATTATCATATGCATAATTATCACTGCTTTGTAAATTTTCTCAAAACACAGAAAACAATTGCCATAGATTTAACTAATAGAGATCTTGTGTGTCATAGCTCCACAAGGTTTTCAAGGCTTGATCTTTTAGAAATAGGTTGCCAGGCCTTTCTTCTGACATGCTTCAATGTGGCCTTAAGTTCCAGGCATTCTGCCTACTGCTGAGCAATTAACCACTAGCACCCCAAGGGGTTCCTATCTTCTCCCAAAGTTCCTATATACTAGTAACTTAAAATGTCCAGGTTAAATGAGAAGTTGACATATAGCCTGATAATTAAATCTCTGGAGAAGAGGAATGAAAACTACAATGACACATAATAGATTGGATGTGACTCGCAGACTCACAGCTGACCTTCCAGCAAGTTTTTCAAAACTGTAAACCACATGGGCGGAGACTGTCCATCCACCTTTCTCCCTCAAAAGTCACCAATTGATTCAAACTGGTCACCTTTAGGTTAGCAGCACAACTAAAATCTTCCTATTAAAATATCTCCTTTTCAACTTTATACAATTGCACAGTTTACAATACTTAAATATTCCCCTTATTTTCTTACTTATCATTCCATTTAACTCTCATCAGTGAATTACAATCCAATGAGCAAGGACATTCTCAGAGTTAAATTACTCCCTAAAATGAAAATGTTAACAGTAAAGCTTCAAACCCAAATCCTCTGTTGAGTTCAATACAAAACATTCCTAATCTTATATAAAGCTCTCCCTATATCCTGCTATCTCATGCAGATGATTTAATACTGTAAATGATGAGAAAGTGTGCATTATGGGAGAGGAGCTATGTGGCTTAGAGAAGGGACCCTGGAAGCCCCAGTCAGTACAAAGAGAGGAGAACAGAAAAGTTTTCTGGGGCTAGCCCTTGTTCCTCAGAAGGTGTCATCACAAGTAAAAGCACTGAAGCCTACAGAAAAAAAAAATGCACAAACTCTACTTGACAAATAAGTGAGTCTTACATTTTGGAAGATATGCACATATTTTTCATGATTTAACTACTACCAACTGCTTTCTCACCCTCTTTTCAGTATCAAGTACCTGTTGTTTGTTGTTGTTATGTGCTGTCCAGTAGAATACCTTAAGTCATAGTGACCTCATGAATGAAAGATCTGAATCCTGTTCTGCCCTGCGCCATCTTCACACCTCCTGACACACAAGAGCCCACTGCAGCAGTCACTTTGTCATTCCACCTTAGGGTCTTCCTCTCCTTTGTTGATCCTCCACCCTTCCAAACATCTACCTTTTATTAATTTCCTTACCATCCAATTTCTTTAGTGGCTTCCTGGCATCTGACTACAGAAGTTCACTAGAGCTACCAGTGAGCTAACTGCCCAAACTTTTAACATTTCCTCGGTCTTTACATGCAGGAGCCCTGGAGCTCTGGTGGCAGTCTGTTTGTGCTGCTAAACAAAATGATACACATCTTTAGCTATCTGAAATCATCAGTAACATCACCAGAAAGATGGGCAGCCTCCTTTGAAGATTTACAGCCTTAGAAACCTGATGTTTGGTCACTAAGACTCAGGATTAACTTAGTGAGTCTGGGTTTTGGTTTTTATATGCTTGACCACACAACGGCATTGCATGCTATTGATTACTTGTTTCTCTTAGAGACTATTTTCCTTTAGCATTTGTATCTTCTTCCTGTTTGAATCACAAATCTGCTAACATTTGGTCTAGAGGTAAAAGCAAGCCCAGTGCCCGATCCTCCATATCCACTTACCCACACACTCAACTCTCTAAAGATACTTGACTGCTGCCATCGAGTTAATTCCGACTCTGGACACTCCATGCCCGTGGGAGTAGAACTGTGCTCCAGCCTAAGGTTTTCAATGGCTCATACTTTAGAAGTCAATCGCTAGGTCCTTCTTCTAAAGTGTCTGCTCTGGGTACATGTGAACATCTAACTTTTCAGTTAGGGAGCTCTGGTGGCTCAGCGGTGAGGAGTTGTGTGACCCACCCAGAAGTATTCAGTTTGAATCCACCAGCGCTTCTGAGGGAAAAAGATAGGAAATCTTCTCCTTCGCAATTTATTGTCTCTGAGAACCCACTGGAGGGCCAGCTAAAGGTCATTCCGACCGGAGGGTACACAACCACAACCACCTTTCAATCAACAGCTGAGCACGTGTGTCATCTGTACCATCCTAGGATGCCTTAGTGCAACTGGAGCCTCTGGGTAGACATAAACCTCTAACATCTCAGTTACCAGCTGGGAATGTTAGCCATCTGCATCATGCAACTCAATGCAGAGATTTCGATTTATATGCTACATCTTTCTTGTTCCTTTCTTTATAAATGATCACTTTTCAGTTCCTTTCATGGATTTTCTTAATCCACTTAATCTTTTAAATATCAGTAATCCCTAGGATTGTTTCTAGGTCTTTCTCTCATCTGCACTATCATGGTAGAGAGCTAGGATGACGATGGGGTGGGTGGGGAAGTGGCGGTTCAGGTCTCATCTGGGTTAGGTGACAATCAAGGATGCGACTGTCATCATAAGACAAGGCTGAATGACTTGCAAATTAGTTTTCAAAATGAAACAGAGCAATCTTTGTCTCCTCACACCACTCTTTTGCCAGGAAAAGCAAACACTAAACCTCCTCTCACTTAACAATCACAACAAAATCTTAGCATAAGAAGGGGAAGAAAAATCTTGATTATGAGGTCCATCAAGTGAATATTTAAATATTCAGCCGAGAATTAGAAAGAAAAAAGTGTTCAAGATTAATTATCAATCTGAAAAGTCTCTCAAGATACTTTTACCAGAAGGACTCCAGGTAATCCTGATTTTGACAATTACTGGAATAAACATCATCTTTTCTCTCAAACAACAACACACATCAAGTATAATTTATCATTCAAAATGAAAATACACATTTTCAATTAAAATATTTAGAACGTGTCAAAACATGCTAAAACTCATTGGCACTGTATGTGAGGACAGATTATAAGTTAAGTACCTTGCTTAAATTGCTTTTCCACTTGCTAGAGTAGACCAATAGATCCAATTTGGAATGAGTGGCTATTGCTTGACAATACAGTGACTTTCCAGTCTTCTGTTTGGAATTAAGGAGAGAAAGAGCAACTTTCGTAGGTAAACCAAGTGGATTTGGATTACTAGAGCTTACTGTCCAATCAGTATATGCTGAAGTTTTCTGGTCATTTTGAGGCAAATGTAATGACTTCTGTCTCAGTAGGTAACACCATGTGAAGCTCGTTGAGGTCTTACTGGATAAAAACCTCTGGTGAGTTTCTCCTACATTAAACACTGCAAGTGTGCTTGCTGATTTAATTTCTTGGTTGTTGCCACCTTGATTCTTAACCACTGGTGGAGTCTGTCTTTCTTGGTTATTGTCTAAACTTTTCAAAGGAGAAACATGAGCTGTTTCTACAGGGACAGGTGAAGTTCTCACTGTAGGAGTTAGTGATATAGAAGGCTTGATGTTTTCAAATTCTTTCAATTCATGTACAGGTTCTGTAACTCCAGATCTGGAAGGGCCTGAGGAAGAATTATCAGTTGGTAAAGCGTCAGACAAGCTAACAGGCTCGCTTCTACTTTCGGTTTGGGAGCAAACATCCAGTTCCAGAAGTGCACCTTCCAGAGGCTCAGTGGTACAGACCTGCCTCACTAAGACAGGCTTCTTCTGTTTACTAACATCATTAGCTCTTGAACTCACTGGCTGCAAAGGCTGAGTATCTGTTGTGCACACAGCTCCATTTTCATCTTTAGCCCGTTTCTGGTGTTTTTCCATGGCAATGTCTAGGCTGTTAGCTGGGGAAAGCATCCTTTTACTTGAAGCTGAAGATTCTTGTTGTGGGGAAAGTCGACCAACAGACGCTTTCTGAGTTGTAGGCAACGCTTCTGACAAAACAGACTTTTGGCACAGCTCTGAGAAGGTATTTTCACAAACAAGTTCTTTCTGCAGGTTTGGCAAAGTGCTCTGGAGGCCTTTTTGCAATTTTGGCACAGAATTTTGCTCTTCACTGATTGGCAATACAGAATTATTAGCCTGACAAACTGGGTGACTTGACAGGTCCTGGGTGACTAGGATTTGGGGCAACGATGTGACTGTTGGGAAGCAGTAGGCTGGGACATTACTCTGAAGCCGCACAGGTACAATGAATGATGAGGCAGCCTTCTGCACTTGACCTCCGGGCTGTCCTAGCTTTGGTGACGGGAGAGCACATGTATCAGATACATTATCCACCAATTTGGTTGGTAATGCTGGTGAAGTCATGCTGGGGTCTGCACCACTTTGCTCTGAAAGAACCTGACTTGGCAAAGAATGCACAGGATTAGAAGAGTAAGACTGGCTTGATGTTAAAACCTGAAACTGAAGTTGGTACTTGGGTGCAAAGCAATCCTCACTTTTAGAAGATGCACATGGAGGGGAACTTGCATCTGGTCTGTCCACCTGTGCAGCTACATTCAGGGATGACTGGGCATTTTGGTGGTTAGGAAGGGTGCGGATTTTATTTAGCACATTCAGACCAAAATGCTGCTGAAGAGGCAAAGTATGAGTAGAGGTGGATTTAGATGTTTCAGGTCGCAGATCTTTAATTTTGGTCTGGGAATGCAAAGCATTTGTGGGAAACTCAGCCAACAATGTGCTGGTTACTTGAGGTCCCTGAAATGGCCCTGGGGTGACAAGTGAAGGAGCAACAGTTTGGAAAGATGGTGGGTTCATAGGAGGCACATGACTGTCTGGAGCTATATTTAAAGATATCTGCCGTATCAGGGGGCCTCTTCTTCGCTCTAAGAGTGGCACGTGCCTTGTGACCCCCATCCCAGATGGAGATGCTGGAGGCTGCAGATCCACCAGTGGCATGGTTTGTGGTGGAGTCAGGCTTCCACAGTCAAATGACTTGCTTCTGAAATCAGAAACTTCCATGGACGTCTGCATGTAATGAATCTGCTCTGACGCAGCCCGTCTCATTTCCTGGTGAGCTCCAGGCACATTAAGTGTATTTGAGCCAGCTGGAATCACCAGAAACTCTGCTTTATTTAGAAAATCGATTTTGGGGGAACACTCTGTTTTAGAAATGTCCTCGATGTCTAGTGAAGCTGAGAAACTTGAGGTATGTGACAAACTGCTCTCTCTACTTAAACTCCTGGACAGAGTGGAATCAAAACTTGACTCTGTTGAGGAATGTTCAATCTCAGCCAGACGAAGCCTCTTCTTTTTTGGTGGCAGTTTTTCTGTGGGCAATTTTGACAAGGTTTCACTTCGTTGAGGCCAACTGAACTTTTCTGATTTTTCTGGCTCGTGGCCTTGGGCTTCGAGGTCTCGATCTGGCTCTTCTGTGACCAAGATTTCTGGGATTTGGATATTATGCTGCCGGACAAGTCTCGATGGCTGTCCTAACACATTTCTTTCATTTGAGATCTTTCTGGAACTTTCTGAAGGCTCTCCTCTAAGAGTGTCTGACAAGACAGGCTGGTGAGGCTGAGAGGCATTTGGGGAAAGATGGCTGTCCTCTTGAGGAACCTCTACTGCAGTCACAGACCCAGCCTTCACTGTCCTACTCAGCTCCTGAAAGGAGGCAGGGGAGCCTCGTTCAAAGGACTCAAGCTTGTCAAATGAACTGGGTCTGCTCAGCGAATTTGTGTGCTGTATGACTGAGATCCCAGCTCCATGTCTTTTCAATTCCATTTTATCCTGAGCAACTGAACTGATCTGCTGCTCCACGATAGTGGCCAGCTTTGGATCAACTGCGTGGTCAGTGCCCCTGGCCACAAGCTGAATTTGTGAGGTGGGAAGAGGGATGCTTCTGTGCTGGGAGTCACCTGCTGGGACAACATTGTGTTTGGACAAACTGTTAGTGGAACCCAGAGGATGTGGAAGCTGAAGACCTTCAGAGTCCTTGGGAGACGGTCCACTTTCATTTTGCTGAAGCTCATCGTCATCACCGACACTTTTCATTTTCCTCCTTTTTCTTATTTGGGGTGTCTGTTCCCAGGCACCAGTAGCAGCTGCAACTCTGTAGTGGAGGATCTGCGGATGTGTGCTGCTGGGTGCCGGGCTGTGATCTGGTTCCCTCACAGCCACCTTTGTTTTTGGTCCATGTAACTCTGAACAGTAAAATTTCTTATGGTTTTCGAAATTTTCCAATTTCCGATACCTGTTTCGACAGGTTTCACACTCAAACATTGTTCCTCGCCCTTGGTGGGACTTCTTTTTCTCCAAAGCTGATCCCTGTGCTAGCGACTTGTTCCTGGCTGGTACTGTTTCCCCAGTGGCATTATATCCCTGAAGGCTTTCATCCACCGATGGCCCAGTACCGAAAATGTGACTTTCATTTGTTGAAGAGTCTTCTATTGCTGCTTGCCTGACAAGTGTACGGGGATGTCCACTTTGGGGCATGGAAGTGTTGGGTCCTGATATGAAGACATCATCATACAAAGAGCCAATTTTGTCATCAAATGACTGGCTTCCTCTCAAGGGGTGAGGGGGAGGTATTATGTTTGCAGGTACTGCCGAATATCCAGTGGTGGGCATAGAATTACTTCTAGTGATAGGTAGACAGTCCAGAGAAGGTACAGACAGAAGGAAAACTTGTTTTGATTTCTCAGTTGGGGTAAAAGGGGACTTTGGTATATCCGAGCTTGAGCTTGTTCTTCGGCCCATTGGCTTTAAATCAAACTGAAAAGAATCTTTAAATATATATGATTTGGGGGAATCGATACTCCCTCGTCTTGAGAGAGACGTTCTCCGTGGTTTTACACTATCTAGTTGTTTATCATCAACCAGGGCTTCATTGTCTGAGATGAGCTTTGATATCCGTTCTTCCAGGGTTTTTGTTGCCAATGGTGGGCGCATCTGACCAGGTAAAAGTGGAGGCTTCTCACAAGCTGGTAAAGCAGAAGGCGCTGGTGCACTGGGGCGAGGGGCAGAGGGTCCACTGCTCTTCTTTGACTCATGTTCAGTGGATGGTAACGTTCTGGCAAAGGGTGCTGGTGGGCTCACTGTTTGGTCGGCACTTTCTGAACGTGAGAAATAGCCAGAGTCTGTGCTTCCTAGACTTCGAGGGCTCAGGAGTTTCCCTTGCTGCTCTTGGGAGTAATCAGTAGCCTGCTGCCTTTGTAACTGGGCATGCACTGTTCCCACGTGAGATTCCTGTTTACTTTCTGGGTGGCTCACATCCCTGGTAAGAAAGGATTTTTCTTCTGTCTCCAGCGAGGACACACATGCTGATTTGGGCAGTTCCTTTGTCACTGGGTGGTCCCTCTGCTGCTGGGCACTGGCAAGTTCAGGCATGGACTCTGCCACTTTTGAACTTTCCACCTTTAAAGGGGGCATGGTGACAGGGTGGACCACAACTTTTGGTAGCTTGGACAAAGCCTGTGATTCAGATGGTTTTTCTTGTTGTGAAAAGTCGCCCACCAAGTGATCTGGATTGCTAGGACTGGAACTCACTTTTGATGAGGCTTCAGGATTGGCTACCATTTTCAGTATATGCACAGACTGCAGTTCCATGGGCCCTGAGTCATTGTGTCTTTCATCAGTAGTGCCCTCATCTTCGCTTTCACCACTGTCTTCTATGTCTGAGTGGACACCAAGTGCTTTGGGGGACTCCTGGGAGATGAACAAGCCACCTGAATCAGATTGTAAGACAAGCCCCAGTTTGATAGTGTGCGCGTGGGATTTTTTGTGCTTATACAGGTTACTTTTAGTCTTAAATGAAAACCCACAGGTCACACAGGGGTAGGGCCGCTCTCCTGTGTGTGAGCGGATATGCTTTAAAAGCACACTAGGTTTTGCACAAGCTCGATTACAATACTCACAAATGTATTTTCCTTGCTTTTTTGGCTTCTGATCTTTCAGAAGAAGATTGCACATTTGTTCTACACTGTGATTGACAACAGAGGCCAAGGGAGTTGAATTATAAACGGGCGTGGAGGAGGGAGGTATGGAACTTGCTGGGCTTATTGAAATAGGTGGAGCAGAATCCATTTGCTGGTTTTGAGGAATAACCTGAGTTCTACTGGAAGGTGGAGTCAGACCAATCGATGATGGTACTGTGATACTATAAATTTGTTCAAGTCTGGTGGTCTCTTGAGTTTGTAGATTTGTCAGAGATCTTGTGAAACCTGGGCACACTGGGAGCTGGTGGCTGGGCTGGGCAGATTTAGAAACAAAGTGTTCATGGGTGTTATATGAACGAGACAGTGGCTGGACCATTGCTTGCTCGTTCTTCTGAGAGGCAGGCACATGCACTGTGTATGAGGTACAAGGAGAGGACTGTGATACACTGACAATTTCTTGGGACGTCTGATCGGGAGCCTCTGTTAGATTGTTTTTCAACTTAGTGGGAGAGCATACAGTTTTATTTGGTCTCAGTTTTTCTTCCTTAATTGCACAAGATGAGCCCTTTTGTGATAAGGTGCTCAGTTCTGGCTCCATTGCTTTCAGTAAGACATCAAATGCAGTATTTGTGTAAGAGGAAGAATTAGTACTACAGCGAGGAGAGATACATTCACTATTGTCAGTCCTGGTTTTGCTTAATAAAGAGCTAGAATCACAATTGTCATCGAGGAAGTTTAACTTGGCGGGTGCAGCACCTTCTGACCTCCATCTGCGCAGTTCTGAGGGGTGGTTTACAACCAAGGGCTTCTGTGGGGAGGCTGGTTCTTCAGACTTAGAGGCTTCGGTAATTATTCCAGGTGTTTCTCCATTCTGTTTAGTAGTTTGCTTTCCATTTTTTATAGGAATATGGTTTTGATTTTTGTGTGACTCAGAAGTACTCTGAAGAACAGTGGAAGATAACTCTTCTGTGTTTTGTTTCTGTTTTGCCTGAAGAGGATTTCTCAGTGGTGACTTGGGTATTTTCTTCTGGTGATTCTCAGTTACAATCTTTTTCCTTTTCACACCTTTCAGTGATTCTGATGTTCCTTTAATACCAGCCTCTAAGATTTCTGTTGAGAGAAATAGACAAAATGTATATGTAAATTTGTGTGTGTGTGTATACATATATACACATATGCCATTATGGGTTTTTATATAAAAGTACTAGCATGACTATGTAAGGGAACTCTGGTGGACTAGTGGTAAGAAACTGTGCTGTACTCCCAAAGGCACATGGTTCAAATCCACTAGCTGTTCTTTTTGAGAAGGATGGGCAATCTCCTGTGAGGTTAACAGCCTCTGAAAACTCAATGGAGGATCACTATGGTTAAACAACATCATTAATACATTATGACAAATGAAGAAGGTAGTTTAAGGAAAGTCTATTTTAAAGTTGCATTCTAACACTCTGGCAATCTTAAGAATGTTGCTAATTGAACTCTATATAACCATGTAAAAACCTGACTGAGCATTTCTAGAATTGTGTGTTCATCTCCTGATCCCTATCTACCAGACCTGGAACTAGACTTTCAAAGGTAAACTTGACTCCTCCTTTCACTCTTACAGCCAAGGGCTGCACACAATGGTTTGAAAAGACTGATTTATAAGGGAAATTAAACCAACTAATGCTAGAAAACATCCTTACTACATTAAGTATTATTAAAAGGAAATGTCTCAGCAAATTTCTAACTAGGCATCTACGAACTACACTGTACACTGTTCTGAAACAGGTCTACGACAAAATAAATTTTTAGAGCAAATATACCTAACAATCGTGATACTTTAGTCTGTACAATCATGAACTATTGTTAACACAGTAATTCTATTGTGTAGAGAAAAACATGAAGGTGAAATGACCCAATTATTTGTGGATTCTCACCAACAAAATTAAAAAGTCATAGTGACCATCATTTAAAAAGAAATGACCTTTTTTGCTGTACAAAATTTTTAAATGTTTTCCTTTAGTGGTAGATAAAAATTTTAATAGGAGGTAACAGATGGGATACTTTCATTCATACCTGTACTTACAAGAAGTCATTTTAATGTCATTATTCTACCACAATCTCCATCAACTATTATATTTTTAAGTAGTAATTACCTATTATAATTTGGTTTTCATTCATTGAGTTTTGGGCATATCAACTAAAATGATTTAAGCTTATATCATTACTTAGAAACAAGAAAATTCAAATCTAAACAGTGCAACAATGAATGAATGAAAACCCAAAATCTCTGTAAATGTTCACTAAAACTAATAAAATTTAATAATTTAAAAAAAAGAAAATTCAAATCTTTAGTCCTCTATCATCGTTAAACAGCTTCTGCAATATACATATTTGAAATGCATATTAGACTAAACTGTGTATACCATAAGCACTGCTTGGCATTTCTTCAAGACTAAAATTTAAAAAAATTTGTCATCTTCTAACATTAGTTTATGAGGTATAATACAGAAGTTTAACAAGCACCCACAAGTAAGAACATCCATAAGCATACTAATCTATTAAAAATGCATTTACCCACCATAATCAATTAGAAAGGCAAAACAAAGTAAAATTAGTCTCATGACTGAAATATTTGAGTCAAGAATAATGGCAGGAAAATGCATTAGCATTGTTGGTATTTTCACAAAACAATACTGGTAAGTCTTCTTTTCTTCTTCAATTCATTCATTTATAAAATAATGTCGGTCTGCTGAGTCCTCCTCTTCAAGATGAATTTTCATCCGGCCAATGTGCAAAATGAAAAGTTATACTCGGCATTCAAGGTGAGTGGTTTCCCCACCCACTTGCAAAACAAAGTTGGAGATGTCTTATAACAAAAGAAAAACTCATGTGGGATGTTAAAATAAACATAAACACAGGGATGGGGAGTCACTTAGAGGAACAGCAATTCTCAAAGGGGCAGATGAACAGAGACTGAAGATGACACCTGGACTCATGGAAGACCTACTAAACTAGAAGCTTAGGATGCAGTGATGTGTTGTACATACTTTACCTTTTAGGATTACATTCATATTTTATATTTAACAAAAAAAGTTTGGTTTTTTATTAACTGAAAGAATGTCAAAAGTTCAATGAAAACTGCAAAAATTCAATTCAAAAGCAAAACATTCAGAAATGTCACTTAACCAAGTTTAATTGGGAGAAAATTCTTACAAATAAACTATGTTTAAAAATGGATGGGTGGTGGACTGTGACTGTAGGGATACAGGCTGATTCAGAGAGGATGGATATATAGCTATAGATAGATAGAGATGATATAGATAGATATAGATAATATAGATAGATATAGAGATAGAGATATATGTATAGCATTCTTCTGTCAATCTGCTGTACTGAGGTATTGGGATGTCAAATGCCATAATGGTTACCTAGGGTGGGCAGTGTTTGGTGGACCTCCCAATTTCAGATAGGTTTGGAAGCAAGAGTGGCATCCACTTTCTAAACAACATGCCTCTGGAAACCCTATGAACTTTGAGAAACAACAATACTTATAGAAAGGCTTAAGGTCCTCTGTTCATAGGGTCACTATGAGTCATGCTCAATTTGACGACAATCAACAACACACACACATGTTTTAAGAACAATAAAATTTTTAGGCTTAGAAGAAATTTATGCTGATATTTACTTTAAAACCTAAGATACATTTTTTACTTATTAATAACTAAACTTTTGGGCTTGTCTGTTAGATGCTGTACCAAAGGAGAGCTACCAGATTAAGACAGACTAGGAAGAACTGACCCTCCACATTTGAAATAACATGCCTTCAGAAACCTTATGAAAAACAGAGAACAGTTACACAATTAGACAAGTAGGTATAGCACTGGAGATACAGCTGTCAAATTAGAAGAAACTAAAAAATGAAGAACAGTTGCAAACATCCACTAATAATTGGAATGTGGAAAGTAGGAAAATCAAGACATTGTTAAAAAAAAACCAGACTGCACAAAGACTGAAATATTAGGCATTAACAAGCTGAAATGGACTTAGCTTTAGACACACTGAATAAGATAATTATATCATTTGTTATTCTGGGAATGAAAAATTGAGGAAGAATGGTTTTGCATTCATAGTTAAAAAGATCAAGTGAAGGTTTATCCTGAAGTTCAATGCTGTGAGGAAAAGGATACTATCCATGAGCTTACAAGGCCTGCTAATACCATTTTTATTTAAATATACACACTATCAGCTATAGCCAGAAAAAAGGAAATGAAGGCTTTCTACCAACTTTTGCAGTTTGACATTGACCAAACATACAAATACAACATATTAATAACAATTGGTAACTGGAATGGTAAAATTGGAAACAAGTGACAGGTAACAGTGGTTGGAAAATACAGAGTTGATGACAGAAATATCAGCAGTCAAAACCAGCCCAGACATTGATCATGAAACAGATCATTAATTACTCAGGCACAATTTCAAACTGAAGCTGAAGAAGATCATGCAATTCCATGAGCACCAAACTATGATCTTAAGTGTATCCCATCTGAATTTAAAAATCATCACAAGAAAAGGTTTGAGGTACTGAACACTAACAATGAAGGCAGACCAGATGAGGTGGGATGACATCAAGGATATCATCCATAAAAAAAGCAAAAGGCCATTACATAGAGGAGGAAGAAAAGACCAAAATGGAAGGCAGAAGAGACTCTAAAAAAAGGGAATCCAAAAGCAGAAGTGAAAAAGAGGATGAAAAGATTTCAAAGAGCAGTTTGAGAAGGCAAAGTATTATAACAGAATGTGCAAAAAGCTAGAGGAAGAAAACAAAATGAGAAGAATTTGCTTGGCATTTCTAAAGTTGAAAGAACTGAAAAACAAGTCCAAGCCTCAAGTTCCAGTAGGAGGAGATACTATGGGCAAAATCTTCAATGATTCAGGAAGCATCAAAAGACAATGGAAGGAAAAAGAAATAAATAAAAGAATATGAAAGGGATACACAGAGTCACTGTACCAAAAAGAATTGGTCAACACTGAAATATTTCAGGAAGTATCAAATGATCAAGAACCAATGGTAATGAGGGAAGAAATTCAAACTGTACTGAAGATACTCGTAAAATGAAAATGTAAGGCCCCAGTTTTCCTCAATGGAATATAAATTGATGTTTGACTAAAAGATACAGCCCTGGATGTGCTCACCATCAGTTTGTACCAAGAAATCTAGAAGATAGCCTCCTGGCCAACTGACTGGAAGGAGGCCTTATTTGATCCCATTTCCAAGAAAGATGATCCAACAGAATGTAGAAATTATACCATATGCAAGCAAAATACTGAAGACCATCCAAAAACTGCTGGAACAGGACACTGATAGAGAACTGCCAGAAATTTAAGCTGGGTTTAGAAGAGGCCATGGCAGCAGAAATATCAGTGAGGGTGTCAGATGGTTCTTAATATATAATAGAGGATTCTGGAAGAATGTCTATTTGTGTTTTATCAACTACGCAAAGACATTTGGCTGTATGGATCATAACAAAATATGGTTAATATTGAGAAGAATAGGAATCACAGAACATTTAATCATGCTCATTTGAAACTTATACCTAGACCAGGAAGATGCTGTCCAAAGGAGAGGAATACTGCATGGTTTAAAATCAAGAAAGGTGAGTATCAGGGATGTATCCTTTCTACATAACTATTCAATTCGTATGCTGAACAAGTATTTCGAGAGATTGGAATCTATGAAGAAAAGTATGTTCTTAGGATAGAAGGAAGACTCATCAACAACCTATGTTATGCAGATGACACAACTTTACTTGCTGAAAGTGTGGAGGCCTTGAAGCAGTTGCTGCAGAAGATCAAAGACTACAGTCTTCAATATGGATTACATCTCAACACCAAGAAAACAATCTTCACCACTGGGCTAACAGGCAACATCATGATAGATGGAGAAAACAATGATTTCATCTTACTTCAATCTACATTCAATACCTTTGATGACAGCAGTCAAGAAACCAGAGGCTGTACTGGGTTGGTTTGCATTCAGGGAACTCTCCGAAGTACTGAGGAGCAATGCCAGTTTGAATATTAAGGTGCACCCGTGTTTCTGAGAGCTGGACAGTAACATGTCATTATACGGCAGAAGAAAAATTGATGCCTTTGCATTATGGTGTTGAAGGAAAGTACTGAATATCCCACGGAGTGGCAAAAGAACAAACAGTTATGTCTTGGACAAGGTATAACCAGAGTGTTCCTTAGAGGCCAGGACAGTGAAGCATCTTCATCTCACATGCTTTGGGCATGTTGCTAGGAGAGGGTATTCCTTGAAGAGGGACACCATGCTAGGAAAAGGTGAATGGTCAGCAAAAGAGAGAAAGACTTCAATGAGATGGACTGACAAAATGACTGCAGCAATGGGCATGTGCCACTGTGTCACATGACGAGGATGGTGTAGGATAGGGCAAAGTTCACAGTTGTTCACAAAGTTGCTATGAGTCATACTCAACTGGATGACACAAAACAGCAAGAACACTACTGGTAAGGGATCTTACTTCATACCAATATCTCTTAAACCAAGTTTTTGAACTGCATGTTCCAATTTCATATAAATGGACACTCTCCTCAAAGTTTATATCATTTACAATCTGTTATGTAGTTGCTTACTCTCAGTTTCTATCCGAAGACATAATTGGCTCAAATACACTAATGTGTTCCTTCCAAACTCTGTTCCTACTTCTTATTTTTAAGGAGGGTTGTTTTTTTCTGTCTGTATATTCTTTAATTTTGAAGTTTAATAATGTAAGTAGGAGTGAGCTTCAATTAAGCAATGTATACATTTAAAATGTATTTTGCTTGGATTTTTCTGTCTGTATATGCTTTAATTTTGAAGTTTAATAATATATAAGCAGGAGTCTGCTTAAAAGAAGCAATGTATATACCTTTAAAATGTATTTTCTTAGAGCATAATGATCCTCTTTGTTAGTAATAATGATAATAGTATAAGATATTAGTTTATTTTGAAACCTTTTTCCTTCTGTTGTACCATGAAATGTGTTTTTTGTTTACTGTCTTTTTTGCGGTAGGATAACTACTCCAAACACATCAATAGTCTTCATGCTGTATTACATGTATAAAAATTCAACTTGATTTCATCTTTACTGATTTTTTCCCCCTTTCCCTAAAATTAATTTCAGGACTTGGTGGGTGGGCCTTTGTATTTAAAAGTCAGTTGGGCCCTGACTAAGTATCCAGTCTGAAGGCCCCTATATGAAGCAGCTATATTCTAGAGGGTAGATTCTCTTGCTTTAGCTGAAAGTTGAGTGTAAACTGTTTGTTCACTTTTTTTTTATTTCATGCACAACTGTGAGCTGATTGATCTCTTGGATTTACTATATTTAGCTGTGGGCTGGAAAGCCTCTTGTTTAACTAAATCAGGACCTGGTGAGTGGGTCTTTGTATTTAAAAGTCGATTGGGTCCTTGGGCCTGATGTTAATTGTGTTTGGAAAGAACATTCTTCTAAGTGGTACACCACTGTCAGTCTACTTTATTATCTTGGGGTTGCTATGATACTGAAAGCTGTGCCACTGGTAAGTCAAATGCCATAATGGTTACCCATGGTGGGCAGTGTTTAGTACAGCTCCCAGATTAAGACAGGCTTGGAAGCAGGATTGGCATCCACTACCTAAACAACATGCCTCTGGAAACTCTATGAACATTAAAGAAACAACAATAGTTATAGAACAGGGTTAAGATCTTTTGTTCATAGAGTTGCAATAAGTAGTGTTCGACTTGATGGTACTTAACAACTACAAAATCTCAGGAGCCCTGATGATATAGCACAGGTTTCAGCAGGATGCCAACCAAAAAGGTCAGTGGTTCTAGACCATCAGCTGATTCTCAGAAGAAAAAAAAAATGGGTAGTCTCCTTCTGTAAAGGTTTATAACCTTAGAAACCCAATGGAGAATTGCTATGAGTTGTAAATAACTTGCTGACAGTCGGTTGGGTTTGGTAAAACTAATCTCATAATGTCCTGATGTCAATATAAAATTTCTTGGCAACTGAATTCCTTATTTCAAATTTCTAGTGCTCATTTTGTTCTCATTTGGTTAATTAGCAACAAATTTCCTATTTCATCTCATATTGTTGTCTCATTACAGTTATGAGATAGCACTAATAAATCTGCAATTTCAGTACTTTCTGTGTTTAAAACACACTTCAGTTTCTGAGGTTCTGTTCTTTAAAGCTGATTTTCCTGGACTATTGACAGAAAATGGGGAACAGAGGGATGGTGCTAAAGACAAGTTTCTGTAAACTTTCATTAAAATTAATAAAAACCCAACCAAACAAACAAAAAAAATATGTTCAAAAAAATGCTTTTCTGAATTGGGTACATTCCCCTAAGATTCTGCTAAGTGTCTTGTATAGTTTCACCCCATTGTTCAAGAGTTAAAGATCATTCCATGGTGAGTGGGTGACAGAAGAGGGCACAGTAGGGAATTCAGAGACATTAAAAGATTTTGTGTGTTCCAGGTATAGGGATGGAGGATACAGTAAATGACAGAGGGATATGAAAAGGCACACGAAGACTAGCTTTCTAGGAGGAGAAATGAACCAAGTTGTATGCCTCACTAGTGATTTTCCCCCCCAATACCTTCATTCTCAAAGTGTGGGCCTGCATGCACAGAGTAGGTAGGTAGGCCATGTGGCTATGTATTAAAGATATAAGCCTTCTTTTGAAAATCAAAGCCTGAAGACATGGAAGATCCTTGAATGTTCAGAGGGTGATACATTTGGGGTAGTTCTAAAACTCATTTAATTGACTGATTTCATGTCAACCTACTAGACAGTGGTTACCAATCTTTTGCTAGTTTGTCATAGTGGCTTGCATGTTATTGTGATGTTGCAACCTGTGCTAGAAATTGCTTCAAGTGCTAGGAGGGTTTCTCATAGTAGGTGGGTGCAGAGCTTCCAAAGTGAGAAAAGACTGTGGTGAGGAGAACTTGACCAGTAAAATCTTTGTATTAGCAGGGAAAAGGATCTGACAGAGTTAGAGAGATATACTCTTCAGGTTGAAAATTCATTGCTGTCAAGTCAGCACCAACTCATAGGTGACACCCTCTAGTGGGTTTTCAAAGGCTGAAAAACACACACAAGGAGACTGCCCACATTTCTTCCTCAGAAAACCATTTCTAGTGATTTGAACTGCTAGAGAGACATGTATGGCCTTGGGTTAGCAGCACAAATCCCTACAGACTTGGGCGCCAGAGCTCCCTTCAGGTTGAAAGGCATTCTAAATATGACTGGGAAGGAGGAAAGCTCTCAGGATTGTAATCTGCTGATGGACCTCACCTCAAAATGAGCAGAAACGTCTATGACTTTTCATTAATAATAAGAATATATAATGTATATAATTTGAATCAAAGAAACATGATGTAATAAAAATGAAATGGAATGATTGAAGAGCATTAATACTACAAATATTCACACTCACTGCTGAAGAATTGGAGTTGACTTACAGCTGACCCTCCAGTGGGTTTTCAGAAGCTATAAAAAAGCATGGAAAGAGACTGCCCACCTTCTTTGGGTGGAGTGGCTGCTGGATTCGATGGATTTGCCTTTGAGTTGGAAGCACAACTTCCTACCCACAGTTGTTGTTGCTGTTTTAAGGTGCTGTCAAGTCGAGAATGATCCATAATGACCCTATGAACCGCAGATCTGAACTTTATTGTATCCTGTGCCATTCGCACACCTCCTGACACATTTGAGCCCACGAGGCTGGTACCGTGTCAATACACCTGGCCGAGGGTCTTCCTCTCCTTCACCTACCCTCTGCCTTTCATAGCATCATGTTCCTCTCCAAAGAACAGCCCCTCCTAGCAACATGCCCAAAGTATGTGAAGCAAAGCGTGATCATCTTTGCCTCCAAACATCACTCTGGCTTGACTCTGTCCAAGATATATCTGTTCTTTAGACAGTCCACTGGATGTTCAATACTCTTCTTTAACACCACAGTTCAAAGGCATCAACTCTTATTCTGCCATTCTTATTCACCGTCCAGCTCTCAGATGTATAACAAGTGATCAGAAAGACCATGAATTGGGTAAGAAAGGCCTGAATCAGACACACTTTAGTCCTCAAACTGACATCAATACACCTCAATAATTTGGAAAGATCCTTAACTGCAGACTTTCCCAATGTAATGTGTCTCCTGACTTTCTGATTGCTGGTACCAAAGGTGTTAATTATGGATCCAAATTAGATGAAGTTGCTGACAGCTTCAATGTCTTCTCTATCATGATTTTGCCTATCAATCCAGTAGTAAAAATCTTTGTTTTCTTGACACTGAGATGCAATCCACACAGAAGGCTGCATTCCTTGATCTTCTGCAACAGGCTGCATTCCTTGATCTTCTGCAACAAGTATTCGAAGTCCTCCTCACTTGCAGCAAGCCAAGTTTGTCATCTGAACAATGCAGGTTATTGATGAGTCTTCCTCCATTCCTGATGCCACATTCCTTTTCATAGAGTCCAGTTTCTGAAATAGTCTGCTCAGTATACAGACTGAATAGGTATGGAGAGAGAATACAACCCTGACACACTCCCTTGTTAATTGTAAATCATGCAGTGATTTCCTGCTCTGTTCCCAGAACAACCTCTTGGTCCAAGTATAGGTTTTTCATGAGCACATTTAAGTTCTCTGGGGTTCCCATTCGTCTCAATGTCAGCCACACTTGTTATAATCCACACAGTCAAACACTTTTGCACAGTCAAGAAAGCACAAATCTACATTCTTCTGGTATTCCTTACTTTTAGTCAGGATCCATCTGACATCAGAAAGGATATCCCTGGTGCCATGGAATCTTCTAAATCCTGCTTGAAATTCTAGAAGTTCCCTATCTATGTACTGTTCTAGCCATTTTTTAATGATCTTCAGCAGTATTTTGCGAGTATATTATATTAATGATACTGTTTGATAGTTTCCACATTCTGTTGGATCATCTTTCTTGAGAATGGGAACAAATATGGACCTCTTCAAATCCATCAGCCAGACAGAAGTCCTCCAAATTTCCTGCTATAGACTGGCATTCAGGGATGCATTTGTTAATTGACACAAGTTAACAGGTATCCCATGGATTCCTAGGGCCGTATTTTGGCCAATGCCAAAATGCCTTCAATGCAGCTTTCACTTCCTGCTTCATTACCACTGGCTCCTGCTCATATGGTACTTTCTGAAATTTTCCAGTGTCAGTTCTTTTTGGTACAGTGATTCTGGGTATTCCCTCCATCTTCTTTTGATGCTTTCTGAGTCATTCAATATATTGCCTATTTCATCTTTTAATATTGCGACTATATGCTTACATCCAGGCATGAACATTAGTGAGATGAGATGGAAAAGTTTTGGCCATTTTGAATCAGACAATCATATAGTACACTATGCTGGGAATGAAAAAGAAAAGAAGAATGGTGTTGCACTCATAGTCAAAAAGCAATTTCAAGTTCTACCCTGAAATACAATTGTTGTAAGTGACAGGAGGAAGACCCATTAATAAGAGCATATATTCAACTATATGCTCTTATACCTAGAGCCAAAGAGGAAGAAATTGAGAATTTTTATCCAATCCTACAGTCCAGAATTGACCAAACATGCAATCAAGGTGCAGTAATAACAACTGGTGACTGGAATGCAAAAGTGGGAAAGAGTAAACAAGAAAAATATGGGTTTGGTGACAGAAATAAGACTGGAAACAGAATAATATTATTTTCTATTTTCAATGATTTACTCATTGCAAATATCTTTTTGTAAAAGATACAAACAACGACTTTACACATGGACCCCACATGAAGGGCTGCACAGGACTCAGATAGACTACCTGTGGGAAAAAATCGCTGGAGAAGCTCAACAGGAGCAGTCAAAACTAGGCCAGAGGGAAGACTGTGGGTCAGACCATAAATGACTCACGTGCAAGTTCTTACTGAGGCCAAAGTAGATGATATTAAGTTCATGAGAATCTATTCCATCTGAATTTCAAGATCATAAGAATAGGCTTGAAACACTGAATTCCATCTGAATTTCAAGATCATAAGAATAGGCTTGAAACACTGAATACCAATGATCGAAGACCAGATGAGTCATGGGATGGTATCAAGGAGATAAAAAAAAAAGCAAAAGATCATTACAAAGACAGAGGAGAGGGAACAAAAAACCCCAAAATGGATGTCAGCAAAGACTTTTTTTTTCCTTTCAGAAAACAACTTTTAAAATTTGCACTAGAGTGTTGAGAAGCCAAATTAAA
>NW_006399851.1:6389467-6408820 GCF_000299155.1 Elephantulus edwardii | reverse complement strand
ATTCCTCTGGTATTCCCTGCTTTCTGCCAAGATCCATCTAACATTAGCTACAATATCCCTAGTACCACGACCCCTTCTAAACCCAGCCTGGACTTCTGGCTGTTCTCTGAATGGCATAATAGTCATTGTTAAAAAGAGCATTGCAAGGACTATCTTACGATACAATGTTGTCAAGGGAAGAATAATATTCATATAGTTTTACAGAAGAATAGTAATACAACTATTGCTCAAACTTACAAACCAACCACAAATGTCAAAGATAAAAGAAAGTAATGATTTCTATTACCTTCTGCAGTCTGAAATGGAACAATGTGAAAGGTAAAAACAAAGAAGGATTGGAAATTGGAAATTATGGCCTTGATGTGAGAGAAACTGGAGAGAATGTGTTAGAATTTAGTGAGACACTTTAATGACAAATGTGCTTTTCAAAAATATAAACAAATAGTGACTATATCTATGAAATTCATCAGATATAAAACACAGGAAATTAAAATAAACTACAATGAAGAAGCTCAGTGTCATCCATTAGAACAAAGTTAGGGGCAAATGTGAAATTGTCTTTCAATTGTTTATATGCAAATTGATGGTGATGCCAAAAAAAACTAAAGCAAGTACTCAAGATCCAAAGTACAACAATGAGTATATCCACTAGGTGGATGATAATAATAAAAGTTATCAGCATACAGTCTAAGAATTATGCCTTAGCTCTTATGGTAAAAGTCCACCCAACACTTGGTGTAAGTTCATGCCCCTCACTTCTACCTTTGAAAAAGCCTTTGTTTTTCATCTGCCACAGTATATTTCCAGAGTTGTTGGTTTATTACCACCACCTCCACCGAAAAAAAACAATATGGCACACCAGGGATGAAACCACTCCCTCACTTTATACAGTGAGAACAGATAGCCAAATTGGGAAGTAAGGACAAGCTCAGGGTTGTATCCTTTCTCTACACCTACTCAATTTGTATGCTGAACAAATACTTCGAGAGGCTGCAAGCTATGAAGAAAAATGCGGCTTTACGATAGGGAGATAGACACATCAACAACCTGAGTTATATAGATGACACAACCTTGCTTGCTCAAAGTGAGGAAGACTTGAAATATTTACTGCATAAGATCAAAGACTACAGCATTCAACAGGGGTTACATCTCAACATCAAGAAAACTAAAATCCTCACCACTGGGCCATAGGCAACATTATAGTAGAGAAAAGAATGAAGTTATCAATGATTTTGTCTTACCTGGACCCAAAATCAGCACCCATGGTACCAGCAGTCAAAAAATCAAAACACCCGTGACTGGGAAAAATTTTTTGTCAAGGACCTCTCCAAAATGCTAAAAAAGCAATGATATCAGTTTAAGATTAAGGTGTCCTGATCCAAGTCATGGGTTTTTTGTGGGTTTTTTTTTGCTATGCATATGAAATTGGAAAAATGAATAGTGATGACAGAAACATCACCGACACCTCTGAGTTCCAGTGTTAGAGAATAGTACTCAATACCCCACAGGGTGCCAAAAAAACCAAATTTGTCTTGGAGAAAGTGCAAGCAAGGTGGCTCCTTAAAGACAAGGATGGTGAACTTTGTCTCACATACTTTGGACATGTTGTCAGAAGGACAAGTACTTGGAAAAAGACATCCTGCTTGTGGAGAGTCAGCAAAAGAGAAGATCCTCAACGAGATGGATTGACAAAGTGATCATAACAATGGCTTAAGTTATATAGCAGAGATGATAAGAATGACACACAGTATAGGGCAATGTTCAGATCCATCGTACACAGGATTGTTCAGAGTCATAGTTGACTAGACAACACCAAAAAACTACACGGGTCTTAGAAACATAAGATCCCCGCTTTCTAACCACTGGGAACATTAATGTGAGCTGAGGAAGTGACAGTTTCTCAACTGATTTAACTCATTGCCACAAATGACGGTAATACATTGAAAGGAAAAAAAATGTGCTTCTAAGCATGGTCGTCAAATTTTTTTTTTTGGTCGTCAATTTAAAAGTGTGCGGCAACATGTTAGAGCAAGAAAACTTGGGGAAGATCTGCCAAAAAGATTGCTGGGGTTTATACTGCTATATCTGGAAGCACTAAGCTAGTTAGAAAGGGAGGGGAATAAAATTACTTACTATTCCACCAAACTGCAAACTTAATACACATATATAGAACTGTAAATGGTAACTGGAAGTGCAGGGCTAGAAATTTCAGTGAGGACACGGTAAAGCTACTAATGGCAAAACCTAAAACATAATGTTATGCATCCATTTAAAATAATTACAAAGATTACTTAGTAATATGAAAGTTAAGATATAATAAATGTACATACATATCCTCTCCTTTCCCTAAGGAGAGGTCTGGGCTACAGGCATGGATCTGGGTTGTACACAGAGCTGTTCTGTTAAAGCACAAACAATAAATGGAAAAAAAGAAGTAAACCACAGCACGTACCACCAAGTTCATTCACACTCACAGAAACACCTTGTGTACTGTGCTTCACCAAGTTTTAAAACTGTGTAGTCTAATGGTTAAAAGCTGTGTTGAAATCCCAAAGGCATGAGGTTCAAATCCATCAGCTGCTCTACAGGAGACAGATGGACAACTTCATCCCATGTGATTAATTGTCTCTGAAAACCCACTGGAGGGTCAGCTATGGGTAGGTTCCAGTTCAATGGTATACAGTAACAACAACAACAGGTCTTTTATCCAAAGTGCTTATGTAGGTTTGAACTTTCAATCTTTCAGTTAGTAGTCAAGTGCTTAGCTGTCCATACAGAGGGATGCCACCATGAGAAAAGAATTCTAAGATGAAGCCCTCCAGTCCCACCCATTATATTGATTAGTGATGATGATGTTTTCACCCATCTCCCCTATAGTATATAAGGTCTAGAAGACTTTTTTTTATTATCCATCCCAACACATCAGGCTATTAGTATGTTCTTCAGAAATACTTTGAAATGAAAGATTCACCTAAAAGCAGAATACAAGTTTAATAGCAATTAAGTGCTTTTTCATAGCAGGAATTTAAATCTGAAATCCACATGATTATTTGGTATAAAATTGAAAATATTGACCAAAACTCACCATTTATTTCTTATTTTAAAAAAATGAAAATACCTTCAGGATGTGGAAACCAAAAAAGATTGGATTTTTCTACCCTAACAATAAGAAAAGGGCGACTAAGCCACAAAACCCAGAACACTGCGTGAGCTGGTAAGAAAACCAATGTAGCAAGACACTGATTAGTAGGCTGTGGGGGAGGAAGAAAAGAAGAAATGCGAGGGAGCAGGAAAAAGTACAACATATTATCAACTGCTGAAAACTAAACATAAAGAGAAAATTGTAAAGGCAGTCAGGGTATAAAAATACAGACAATAATGATAAAATTTAAATTAGACTTCTCATCAGAAATTATAGGGTAGTATTTTTACACTACTCAAAGAGTATACAGACTGTTGACCCAGAATAATATACTGAGCATGAATAACTTTCAAAAATTAAGCCAAAGACATCCTCCACCCTCAAAAAAAAAAAAAAAGCTCAAGCAGAAGAATTTGGTGTCGGCCTACGTACATCCCAAGAAACAATTAAAAAAGTTCTTCATGCAAAAGGAGTATAAAAACAGACTTGACCTAGGGCACAGACATCCTTGAAGAGATGTGGAAATGGTGCTAATAAAGCACAGTTTTAAAATACTCTTTAAAGTTTAAATATTCATTTGAAAGATAGTATTGTGTGTCAGAGCTACACTGTTCACTGTTATTGTGCTGGGTCACAGAAGGGCCCTGCAACATGCCCAGTCCTCATCCTCAGAGCCTGTGAGCACATTCTTCAAAACCACTCTGCAGATGTGATAAGGCTATGGACATTCCTTATGATATATGCCTTCAAGTCAACTGTGATTCTTAGTGATCCTATCAACAACAGCTCTGAACCCTACCCTACCCTATCCTGTGCAATCTCCAGTAAAGCCTACAGTTACAGTCACTGTGTCAATTGTGACTTGTTTAAGATCTTCCTTTCCTACGTCAACCCTCCACCTTTCCATGAAGAAGCATGTTGTCCTCCTTCAAGGCCTGGCCCCTCCTGACAACATGCCCAAAGTATGTGAGATGAAGCTTCACCCTCCTTGATTTCAAGAAGCACCCTGCTCACAAGACAGACTTGTTTGTTCTTTTTGTAATCCATGAGATACTCAGCAACAACACAACTCAAAGGCATCAAAATTATTCTTCTGTCATCCTTTGCCACTGTCCAACTTTCAGACACATGTCAAGTAATTAAAAAGACCATGGTTTAGGAAGCTCTGGTGGCCTAATGGCAAGATGCTGCACTGCAATTCCAGAGGTACGTGGTTCAAATCCACCAGATGCTCTGCTGGAGAAGGAGGGGCCAATCTCCTCCTGTACCAGTCAGATCTGATTTGACGGTACACGTAAATAATACAATAAAAATTAAAAAAAAAAAAAAGACCATGGTTTGTGTCAGACACCCTTTAGTTTTTAAGTTAACATCACTGCCCTTCAGAACTTTGGAGAGGTCCTTTACAGCACGTTTTCTCAACGTGATATATATTTTAATTTCTTGACAGCTGATACCAAGGGTGTTCATTGTGCATATAAGAAAGATTAAATCATTGACAACTGAAAGCATTTCTCCACCTATAATGATGTTGCCTATCGGTCCAGTGGTGAAGATTTTCGTTTTCTTGATGTTGAGACATAATCAATGTTAAAGGCTGTAGTCTTTGATCTTTTGTAGCAAATGCTTCAAGTCCTCCTTAACTTTTTGTTATTGTTGTGTGCTGTAGAGGTGGAACCAAACCACAACCAACCCCCCAGTGGGTTTTCAGAGACAGTTAATCACACAGGAGGGGATTGCCCATCCTTTTCCCATGGAGCAGCTGGTGGCTTCCAACCACGTGCCTTTGGGACTGCAGCACAGCTTCTTGCCACTAGGCCACCAGAGCTCCCTTATTATCCTAAGTCCTTAAAATGTAATCAAATGAGTCCTTAAAAAGGTAGAACTTCTTCCAGGTAAAGTCAAGAAAAATAAATCAAGTGTAGAGGCAGGGAAGAGAGATTCCAAGTGTGAGGTATTGTTAGGCGCTGTCAAGCATGACTGGCAGCAACTTTCTGAACAACACATCTGAATCCTGTCCTATCCTGTGCCATCCTCACAATCTCTGACATACCTGAGCCATTTGCTGTAGTCACCTGATTGAGGGTCTTCCTCTTTTCACTGTCCTTCTACCTTCCCAAGCATGATGTCCTTTTCCAATGAACAGCCTCCCCTAGAAACATGCCCAGAGTATGTGAAACGAAGTTTTATCATCTTTACTTCCCAGGAGCACTCTAACTATACTGTCTTCAAGATGCATCTGTTCTTTGGGCAGTCCACAGGATATTCCCTAACAGTCTACAGGATATTCTCTAACATCACAGCTCAAAGGCATCAGTTTCCAAATGTGAGGGGATGTCCAATTTCTGCTGCAGCTTTCAAAGATGGAAGAAAGGGGTCTTGATCCAAGGAATGCAGTGACTTCTAAGAGCATGGAATGGTCTTCAGGTGATAGCTCACAAAGACACCAGAAGGGGACAAACAGACCAAGAAACATAACTCTGCCAACAACTTGACTAGGCAAAGAAAGATAATTTTCCCTAGAACTTCCCAGCAGAAGCAGAGTTCTAATGACACTTTGAGAAAGACATATCAGACTTCTGGCCTGCAATATGATAAATTAATAGGTATTGTTCAGAAATTCCTGGGTGATACCAATAGTTACGTGATCGACTCATTAGGCAAAGGATTGGGAGTCTGAATCCACACAGAGGCCCCTTTGAAGCAATGATCTGCTTCTGAAAGGTCACAGCTTTTTAAAACTCTAGGGAGCAGAGCAGCTCTAATCTGCACAAATGGGTCACCACTTAGTCAAAACCAACTCAACAGCAACTAACAACCAGAGCAACAAAGTTTATAGGAATTTGTTATGCAGCACTAGAAAACCAACAGAGATAGGTATCATCTCCATGTGAGCATAGAGAAACTATGGTACAGGGAGTGAGGTGGGGCATGTGACCTCAGGCACAAGTCCAAGGAGAACTAGAGAAAGCAGCTGATACGGATGGAAGAGCAAATTGAAAAGATTTCTCTGAGTGCAACAATGAATGAATGGAAACCCAAAATCTCTGTAAATGTTTATGACAATTAATAAAATATAATTATAGGGAAAAAAAAAGAAGAAAAGATTTCTCTGGGTGCTTGTTATCCTCCCTGCCTCTCTATATAAGAAAGTACAAGTTAAAGAGCATGTCCTTCAATATAGAATTTTTTTTATACAGCACAGGACTGGTCCCAGTGATGGAATTTTCAGTTATTTCCTGTGTATCTAAAAGTTGGGTAATGAATAAGGATGGCAGAAGAATCGAGGCCTTTGGGCTGTGGTGTTAGAGAACAATCATGTGCTGCCAAAAGAACCAGTAAGTCTGTCTTGGAGGGAATGCCATCAAGGTGTTCCTTAGAGACAAGGAGGGTGAAACTTCATCTCACATACTCTGGGCATGCTTTTGAAAAGGACTAAGCCTCAGAAAAGCACACCATGCTGGGAAATGTGGAAGGTCAGAGAAAGAGAGGAAAACCTTCAACAAGAGGGACTGCCATGGCGACTGTGGCCTGGAGTGTACCAGAGATGGTGTGGATGGCGCAGGACAGAGAAGCGTCCAATCTGTTGTTCTCATCACTAAGAGCCACAGTGGACTGGATGGCACCTAAGAACAGTATTTGTCAAAACAACTATGAGATATCATCTCACCCCAGTCAGAATAGCAAAATTAACACAACAGCAAGCAACAAATGCTGGCGAGGTTGGGGAGAAACTGGAAACCTTATTCACTGTTGGTGGGAGTGTAAAATGGTACAACCACTGTGGAAGGCAGTGTGACACTTTCTCAAAAAGTTGCAAACAGAGATACCATTTGACCCAGCAATTCCACTACTGGGAATATATCCCAAAGAGACCATAACTGACATTCAAGCAGATATATGCATAACCATGTTTATCGCAGCTTTGTTCACAATAGCAAGGAGTTGAAAACAGCCTAAGTGCCCATCAAGAAATGAATGGATAGAGAAGCTGTGGTATATTCACCCAATGGAATACTACGTTGCATTGAAAAACAAGGAACTCATGCAATATTATTCAAAATGGGTGAGCCTGGAGGACATTATGCGGAGTGAAATATCGCAAAAGGACAAATATTGCATGGTGCCACTGCTGTAATATGGGACTGATATCAGGGTTGGGGTAAGCCAGAAAAACTGGATAAATTGTGTATACTGCACTGAAACAGATGAGGGAGAGAATAATTTAAAAGTGATGTATGATAGGGTATTATGGTTATCACAAGAGTCCACAATTAAGGTTGCATAGTGGAATGTACTTGGGGCAGTGGGAGGGGTGTGGGGGGGACTGTGTACCAGGGAGGGAGTTTTTCTTTTACTTTTCAAAGAGAGGAGTGAATTGGGGGAGGGGGGCTGGGCAGGGAGAGAAGTGCAGCAATGAATGAATGGAAATCCAAAATCTCTGTAAATGTTCTGATTGTACTTTAGATATAAAGGAGAGCCATATTTTTCAAATATGTATTCTTCTGTTATGTGATTATGTGTTATCACTAGCTAACTATCTGTACACCCCATCAGCTTCATTTATTCAATACATGCCCCAAACCTACAATATCAGATAGCAGGCAAAAGTGACTTAGAGGATTTGTGAGAAGGGTAAATATGAGATGAACAAGGGTGACTTGAATTCTAGCCTTCAGTTTTATGCGGTATGTGTCCTGCCTTCTCAGACATGAAGAAACATGTAAAATAGAAGTCTATGTGGGCAATACTCCTACCCAGGCTTGCCAGGGATTCTCTTGCCTCACAGGCAGAAAGAGCAGCAAAGCTAGAGAAAACCTATACACATCAACACCATCACATCATCCTCTAGTCACCTGTCATGTGATACATGGGGAAACACATGGGCCATGATGCCACTCATTTAAGAGCCCAAGAGAATTAACTAACATACACAAACAATTTTCTTTCACAAGAATCTCCAAATTAACTGATAGAACAAGATTCATTCCATTTTCAGAGTCCATCAAGGGGCTATTCTCAAAGCAATTCAAACCATACATCACCATCTTTTTTTTTTCCTGTTGAGGGAAAGAAAAGAGATGCTAAGCTACAGAGAAAGCTACTGGATCCATTTTTATGAAAGCAAAAACCTAAAAAAAAAAAATCACTGATTTATCAAGTTCAGAATACCCACAGCCATTGAAATAGTGTGCGCAGAAGCAGTAGCACATCAAATAAGCCAAGAATTTATCGGCCTTATGGAGTTCATTAACTCTTATATGTAGTCACCATTGGTAATGATACGCCATAAAAAACCTTAGCACACATCAAAAACATTTAAAAGGAAGACAATACTTTTGCATGGTGTCTGGCTGTGTAAATTACAGATAAAAGAGCACAGTATTCAGCCATACCAACATTACCATCTTAACCACTTCATTTCTCCTTAAAAAAAAAAAATCTAGTAGTGGGCATTAATATGCATGGATAGACTCTAAGACAAATTATAAGAATATTGTGTATTAGTTGGCAGTGATCTTTTTAGTTCTTTTTTAAATGATACACAAAATAACTATTTTTTACAATCAGTAACATTTTGTACTAAAAACACTTTCTATAAATTATTCTATAAAAGAAAGATCATGTTAGCTATTTAAGCTCCAAATACATGGGTCACTAGAAGTAACTGGTAGCATTACTGAGAAATAATGATGATTCTCCCCCCCCTATTCTCCTTCTTAAATTCCATTGTAGTAATTATGTGCCATGGAGTTGCAACCAACTCATCCCAGACCCTATCGTGGTTTTCAGATGCTTTAACTCAATTGGGATGAGTGTGCCCATCTTTCGTGCATGGAGCAGCAAGCTGGTGGATTCAAACTCCCTGCCTCTGGGTTGGCAGCACAACTCTAGGTCACCTCAAACAGAGTGAGGAGAAAATACTTAAAAATACTTATTCTACAAAAAGGTATTAAAAATTATTTGTTTATTTAATACTATGCAAATGATCTTTTATAAAGCTGGCACAGTGTAGCTTTTATCTGAGAGGCAATGATCCTTTGGGATTGCTAATTTTAAATCCTAAAACAAAAACAGGATTGACTTATGGTATCTTTAGCTCATGTACACTGTAAAAATAATACATACAATGCTAATTTTTATGTAATTCAAGCTCATGCATTTTCTATTACTCAATAATAGAACACTTCATGAGAATGTAATATTTAATTTGAGAATTTAAGTAATATATTATTAAAGGGAACAGGAGGTGACTTTCTTCAATAAGAGATGGCACATCTGTGTAGTTTTCCCAAGGGGAATTTGTTAGGCTCTGCTTCCAATCTACATAAAATTTCATGAACTGTTTTTCCTACCATTTCACATTTTATGGTAAATTGGGTGAGGACTGTGCTAATAAATTAAACCCCTTATAGCTATTCACAAACTTGTGGGCTTTTTAGGATTTGGCCAATGTTTCCTTCTTAAAAAAGGGATTTAAAAAGAATGGCTAGAGCATAGTTAAAAAAAAAAAAAGAAAGAAATGTATAAAATAACTATTTTATCAAGAAAATGTGATGGCTTGTTTAGGACATTTAACACTAAAAACTAATATACATTACGAGCATACTCCTTAAAACAGATTGCAAAATCAAGTACCACAACTTACCAAAATTGTAAATTAAAAAAGTTACTGTTAGTATTCTTTTAAAAATTACAGCTCAGGCATTTTATTAAATACTACAACAGTTTTTCCTCTAGCTGCGTCAAATGTTGTTGTTGTTATGTGCCGTTGAGTCATTTGCGACTCATAGCGACCCTATGTACAACCACCCTAAACCCTGCTCTATCCTGTGCCAATAGCATTGCCTCTGACACACCCATCCCGATTACCCCAGTCACTCAATCAATCCACCTCATAGAGGGTCTCCCCCTCCTGCACTGACCCTCCACCTTACTAAGCATGATGTACCTCTCCAAGGACCTGTTTCTCCTTACAACACATCCAAAGTATGTCAGACGAAGCCCCAGAATCCTTGCCTCCAAGGAGTAGCTTGGTTTAATCCTCTCCAAGATGAATCTGTTTGTTTTCTTGGCAGTCTAGGGTACATTCAATACTTTTCTCCAGCACCACAGCTCAAAGGCATCAATTCTCCTTCTGTCTTCCCTAGTCATTGTCCAACTTTCTGATGCATAACAAGTTATTGCAAAGACCATGGCCTGTATCAGACACACCTTAGTCTCCAGAGAGACATCATTGCTCTTGAGTACTTTAGAGAGGTCCCTAACCGCAGACTTTCCCATCACAATACGTTTTTATGATTTCCTTTTGTTTTTGATTTGCTGTGTCAAATATTCATTTTATAAAAAATTGATGTCCTTCTAAATCTCTAACATTTTAACAAAGATGATTATGTTTTATTTATTTCATTGCAAATTTTTCTTCAAAATCAGTTTAAAACATATCTATATGATACCTTTTCTTGTACTAACACTACCTCATATTAGCTTAATTTAAAAATGCCCAACTTTTCCAATATGCTGTCTGTATTTTAATCTTTCTTAGAAAGACTTCATTATCTCTTAATTTATAATACTATGAGCTTGTACTCTCAATTATTGCTGTTGTTTTGTGGTGTCAAATCAGAACCAATTCATAGCTGACTCTCTGTATTTTGAGACAGAAAAATATAAATTATATTATACATATATATTACAGAGTAAACATAAGATTCTCACTTTTTTCTAAGCCCACTGTCTTGAATAATCTTTTTCTTAATACATTTTTTCTTGATAACATTTTTCAAAGTGACAGTTAAGTCACTTAACAAGTAATTCTGAATAGAAGTTGACTAACTACAGACTCAATCATCTCTACAACATAGGTCTTATTCACTGACAGCATGGACCAGCATAAGAACAGCACAGCCTAACAGCTGGACATGAATCTTCCTTGTACTACTTTACAGTAATAAATTCTCAAGACCCTTGTAAACTAACTTCACACCTACAGAAGACAGTCTCTTCATTTGTAAAGTTATGTACTCCACATTATTACAGTCAGCATTATTTTCACACAGAAGTCTCTAAAATGTGTGATTCCGTTTTCAGAAACAGCAGTAGCCTGGATGGCAGTGGTTTAATCCTCAAATGGCTGTCACTTTATTAATCTAAAATAACATTCTAAATCAGAATTTATTTCAAATTTTAATACCATGTGTGATATTTTAAAAAGAAAAAGAAAATGAGAGTACTATAGTGTCACTCCTTAAAAATTCATTGTTATTATTAAAAGCACCTTCAATAAAAACCATCTTCAGAAAAGTCAATGAGGAAACCTAAGGGTTCATATTTGCATTACAGAGTTCTCAATTTGGTTGTTCTGTCACTCTTACTTCTGAATTATGCAGTCTAGTTTTACATAGGAACTTAACTCCCCTCAAGCTTTCCCAATATCACAAGGCACAAATTATGCCTATGTTAATACTAAACCCTTGTCAACTGACTCGATGGATCAAAACTTGATATTACTCAGTTCTTTCACCAGGGCAGACTACTTTCGTTTTCTCTTAACCCATATACTACAGATCTTAGTTGTTGTGTGCCACCCAGTTGGCATCGACCCACAGATGACCCTCTGGCAGGTTTTCAGAGGCAGTTAATTGCATAAGGAGGAGAATGCCTATCCTTTTCCCATGGAGAACAGCTCCCTATATATCTTCAGAATCTACTATTTAAGGAGGAGCACTGGTGGCCTAGTGGCAAGTAGCTGTTCTGCAATCTCAAAGGCATGCAGTTTGAATTCACCAGCTGCTCTGTGGGAGGTGGGGCAACTTCCTTCCATGTGATTAAATGTCACTTAAAATCCATCAAAGGGTCAGCTATGAGTTGGTTCCAACTCAATGGTACACAATATATACGGCATAAAACAGATGGCTGGCAGTAAAAATTCTTTAAATAAAAGAATTATCCTGATGGCTGCAATATATAATATCATAGAGCCACCACTGCTGCTGTAAGGAAGCAACCATTAATGATGGTGGCGATTTCTGGCTTTTTGTTGTTTGAAAAAGAAAAATTTAAATGCTACACTGTAAAATAAAATTCAGACTTTTTTCTGTACCCACTGTCTGAATACTAGCAATTTTTTTCTGGATTACCTCAGCATTTTGGAACTGATTACTATCACGATTTCATCATTCAGGTAATTCCAAACAGCAGTGACTAATGATAGATCCAACTACTTCTCTAGAACATTAGGTCTTATTTGTTGATAATACCAACCAGCATTAGAAAATGAGAGCAACACCTGGGCTTGCATATTCCTTGCCAGTAGTAGTCCTGGTTGCACAGTGGTTTAGCACTCAGATTCCGGCTTAAAAGTCAGGGTTTTGAAGCTACCAACCTCTTTGCATGGGCAAAAGATGTGGCAGACACCTTTGATAATGATGAGTTTTGCCAACCCTATGAAGCAATTCAATGTCTGCCCGACAGAGTAGCTATGAGTCAGAATCAACTGGAGAGCAACAGATTTGTTTTTAGCCTGCTCAGAAATATTAAAAAAAAAAATCAGTCAATTTTATAAAAAATATTACAAGCACTATGGAATTAGGAAAGTAGTTTGTTAAAAGAAGAGAATCCCTAAATAAAATTCCCACTCAAGGAGGGGAAAACGTAAGAGTCAAAGTAGAAACCATGATGTTATTTTTGTTACTAGGTGTTATCACATGAACTACAACTCACAGCGATCCTATGCATAGATCTGAATCTTGCCCTAAATTGTGCCATCCTCATAATCGTCAATATGCTTGAGAAAATCACTTCGCACAGTGGAATATTATCACAGCTATGAAACCAAACAGGTACAAATAACAACAAGGAAGACTTTTAGAAACAACACTGACTTTAAAACAGCTAGAGAAGACAATAACATTATTCCTCTTTTAAAGCTCAGAAGTAGGTAAAACAGAAAAATATATTATTTAAGGATAAACATAGTTATAATTATCTTTAAAGCGCCAAAAAGTTAAACACAAAATCAAGGGTGGAACCTCTTTTGAGGAGACAGGAGGCCAGCACATGAGTAACGCAGTCTGGGAAATGTTCTATCTTTTATGGGAATCAAAAGTTATTCAAGATAAAGCAATTCTTATGCTTTATAATCTGCAACACATATTAATATATATAAAATACTAACTAATGAAACTGAAAATATATTTAAGTTTTGAGATAATCTGCAAAACTGATCCATTTATTTCTTCTCAGTTCATTGTATACCTTGACAGCTATGATTTATTCGCATCTCCTCAATAATTGTAGAAATAGTGTATAATGGCATGTATATTAAGACAATGACATTAAGAAGAATTGTGCAATGTGGCATGCAGTATTATCATCAAACTGACTAAAATAAAATAAATTATTTTCTTTTAAATCCTAAGCACAGAGAAAAAGTACATTAACATAATTTAATGTACTTCTTTATGTTACTGAGATATGATATGGAAAGTCAATTTCTACACTGCCATATTAACACTAAATAGATTACACTGGCTCTTAAAACATTACAAAACAGGAAAGAGGTCTTTTTCAGATCATTAGTGAGCAGTATTTAAATAAATTGGGCTTTTTCTTAAAAAAAACAAAAAAGCCTGCCACTCTGCCAGCACTAGATGTCTCTGAAAAGAAAATTAGTTACTTGTCTTGATGACTTCACAGAATCTAAAAACAAAAAATATTTTTGGAAGGAAAATTAATTTAAGAAAGCATGGCAAAATATATTTGAGAATTTGCAACTCCTTCATTACTCAAAGATTTTATTTCATGTTGTTATAAAGGAATGGATATTACTCCTTACTTACAGTTGAAAAGAAAACTCTTTTCTTTTAAATTTGCCTAGAATTTGTGTGTAAAATGAAAACCAAGTAGTAATTCTAAGTAGTGAATTGCACAGAATAATGCTTGCTTGGTATTCGTTCATGGTCTTAAATAAGTGTAGCCTGCCAAATGTAGCCCACTCAATTATTCTGAACCTCATTATCCAATTTCTTTTTCTAGAACCTTTGTTTCATTTCCTCCTTCCTATCAGGCATTTAATTCACTGTTCTTAAAACTCTTTGCCAGAGGAAAAAGAAAAAAGGAAGACTACAAGAACTATGTCATTTTACTACTTGAAGCAACTCTTAAACCACTATTGAATCTTTTTCAAATGGCTGATGATGATGGCAAAGATATTTTAAAGGTACAGCTTCCCATACCTCAGAGTCTGAGATGCTGTATGTCTACAGCAACACGAAATTTTCAAAGCACCTAACACAGGGAACACAAATCTGTGGAAACTTCCCTACTCTTTCTAGACAGCTTTTCTGTCATATATGGAATAGACCTTCCAAAGCTCCCACTGAAAAGGAGTGAGGGAGTACAAAAAGGATGACATTTTAAAGTAGCCACATAGCACAGTACAGGCAATCCTCAGGGTATGCATGAGATCAGAGAGAGTGTTTAAGACTTTGCAGGTAACTGGAGGCAGGACAGATGTTTATCATTCTTTTTAGTCATTTACATGCAAGAAAGAGTCCTGGTGGTATTAAAGAATTCAGCTGTTAATCAAAAGGTGGGTAGTTCAAACCAAGCAATTGCTATAAAGATGGAAAGAGAGGCAGTCAGCTTTCATAAAGATTTACAATCTCAGAAATCCTACTGCCATTTCTACCCTAGAGTTGCTCTGAGTCAGGACCCACTAAAAGACAGTGGGTTTAAGGGAAGAAAAGGCTTAACTTGAAGTCTTCTCATTGATTTAAACGCTTCATGAACAGCTAGGCAAAGTGATCGTGATGATTAATTTGTTGAGAAGGAATTGATTCAATCATTTCAAAGTGAGGATAAACTGATGTAATATTTAAGAGAAAGGAGGAAGCTATCTACAGGAAGTCAGGCATTTATAACCTGGGAACTTTCTCTAACTATTAAGACCAATTTGCAACAGGCTTGTTCTCATGGGCAGCAGTAAAGAATGAAGGGCATTTCTCTTCTGGTTGCTGGTGCTCTGGAAGCTGTGGCAATGGTGCATCCAAGACATGGCTAAGTCCAAGAACCACACTACACATAACCTGTCCCGGAAATGGCACAGAAATGACATTTTAAAATCCTGATCACAACGATACAAGTTTCTTAAGGGGCTAGACCCCAAATTCCTGAGGAACATGTGCTTTTCCAAGAAGCATAACAACAAAGGCCTGAAGACGACGCAGGCTAACAAGACCAAGGCTGTGGATGAACGTGCTAAGGCTGTGAAAGCCCTGTCAAGACCAAGGAGGTCAAGCACAGGATCCCAAGGGGCGTCAATCACAAGCTCAGCCAACTTGCCTACATCACCCATCCCAGGCTTGGGAAGCCTCACTGCCAAGGGGCTCAGGCTTTGCTGGCCAAAATCCAGAGGCAAAGCTGACAGTAAGGCCAAAGCTCCAGCAAAGTTTTAAACTCAGGCGCTAACTAAAGCCTCAATCCAGGCTCCAGTTCCAAGGCAGGCTCCTAAAGGTGCCCAGGCCTCCCACAAAGGCTCCATGATTGAGTTCCCCATCTGAGGACAGAAAGACTGATGTGACACCTCCCCCACCCCCACCCCAGAGCTGCCATCTGCATGGGGCTGGCATCCTCCTGTGCTGTTTATACAAATAAATCATGAGGCTGGGGGGTGGAGAATCCCATGAAGGGCCTGGAGTACCAAAACAACATTTCCCTTAAAGAAATCTAGTCAACAGCCTAACTATATTTGAGTTGTTCTTTTCACTCAAAATTTTATCTGGACATCCACAAAGGGTTGTACAATTTGATGGGAAGAGGGAGGGAGGTGAGGAAAATGTAAAGAATTTCTTTGAATTTGTGTTCTTTTTTTTTTTAATTGAAAAAATACAAAACTCTGTTTATTACAATTACTCGTTTTCTAGATATCTGTTAAAGCAACAGTAGATAATTGAGATCCCTTAGTATTTGCATTGATCATATCGGAATCTCTTCATTTCAGGGCTGCCAACCCTCCAAGTGTGTAATTCCGTTTTCTCTATGATTATCTTTATGGAAGATTGATGTTGAAACAAAAGTAGATACATTTGGAAGGGCCGTGATCGTATAGTGGTTAGTACTCTGCATTGTGAATTTGTGTTATTTTGTAAATAAACTAGCAGAAAAAAAAATAATCTGGTTAAACTGTTCTGCCAAAATATTGCACTGTGATCAGATTTTGGGGGGGGGGGGAAGAAATCAAAGATAAATACCCTAAAGAGAACTTTAACGATTTTCCCTCATAAAAGTATAATCAATTTTACTTATTAACAGAAAATGTTGGAACATTATTGAGATTACTAGCTTTCTTAGCTTCTTTTCCTGTAATAGTTTCACCTAGAAATAATCAGTATGATTTCCATGATAAAAACCATTTGTTTATTTTTCAACACAAATGTATAGCCATTCTAATAAAAGAAATACACAAAGACATAAAGTTAACTATCTCAAGCCACTCCTTCTTCCATCACTGTCAACACATTTTTGTATAAAACCTTTCAAACATTGTCCAATCCCATATAAATTTATGTATATATGAATGGGTTATGTTTAATGTATCTGTGTGACTTTGTTCCTTATATTAACAAAAAAAATTAGGATATTTTAGAGGCTAACTATGCATCAACTACACCAAACACTTTTTTATTTTATTTTAGTATTCATAATTTCTTATTAATTGTGCTATTGTTGTTAGGCTGTCTTGAAGTTCTCTACTATTCTGTGAACAACAGATCCAAATACACTTGGTTGGCAAGAAACCATTTCACAAAATCCCATATGATCATGAACCAATGGTAATGAAGGAAGAAGTTAAAGCTGAACTAAAGGCAATGGCAAAAATAATGTTCTAAGAATTGATGTAATATTGAAATGTTTCAAAAAACTAATGGAGCCCTAGATGTGCTCATTAGTCTACATCAAGAAGTTTTCAAGATACCTATGTGGCTAATTTGACTGGAAGAGATTCATATTTGTTTCGTTTCCCAAAAAGGTGATCCAATAGAATGTGGAAATTATCAAATAATATCAAAAGCAAGTAAATTCTTGCTGAAGATTATTAAAAAACATCTAGAATAGTACATCGATAGGGAACTGCCAGAAATCCCAAGTGGATTCAAAAGAAGCTGTGAAATAAGGTAGATCACCGTTGATGTCAGACAGATCACTGCTGAAAGCGCAAAGTACCATAAGGATGTATGCCTGTGTTTTATGGATTAAGAAAAGGTATTTGACTGTGTAGATGACAACAAATTATCTAACACAGAGAAGAATGGGAATCTCTGAACCTTTAATTGTGCTCATACAAAACTACATCTAGATTAAGAAGTTATTACTTAAACAGAACAAAGGAACATTGCATCATTTAAAATCAGGAAAAGATGTACAACAGGGTGTCTTTTCTTCATATCTAATTCAATCTGTACACTAAACAAAGTATTTGAGAAGTTAAGACTATATGAAGTAGAATGTGGGATCAGGATTGGAAGAAGACTCATTAACCTGCATTATGTAGATGACATCACCTTTCTTACTGATAGTGAAGATGACTTGAAGCACTTTCTGCAAAAGATCAAAGATTATAGCTTTCAATGCGGATGATATCTTAACATCAAGAAATTTAAAATCCCCACCACTGGCCCAATATGAAACATGATAGAAGGAGAAAAAATTAAAGTTGTCAACTATTCCATTTTACTTAGACCCACAACTAAAACACATGGTAACAGCAGTCAAAAACTCAAAATATGTGCAGCTTTGGAAAAATCTGCTGTCAAGGATTTCTTCAAAGTACTAAAGAGTAAGTCTAGATGTCAGTTTAATGACTAAAATGTGTCTGATCTAAGCCATGGTCTTTTGAATTACTCACTATGCATCTGAAAGTTGTATAATGAATAAGGATGACAGAAGAGTCATCTATGCCTCTCAGTTTGTGGTGCTAGAGAAGTATAAGGAATATCCTATGGAATGTCAAAGGAACAAACAAGTCTGTTTCGGAAAGTGCCCTAGGGTGTTCCTTAGAGGCAAGGATGATGAAATTTCATCTTACACATTTTGGGCATGTTGTCAGGATGGGCCAGTCTTTGGGAAAGGACATCATGCTGGCAAATGCATGAGAAAAGAGGGCCAGGGATAGAAAGGAAGACCCCTCACAAGATGGACTGATACAATGACTGTAACAATAAGTTTGTGTAGACCAGAGATCATGTGGATGGCACATGATAGAGCAAGGTTCAGATTTGTTGTTCACAGAACAGCAGTAAACTTCAAGGAAGCCTAACAACAATAACACAATTAATAATAAAGTACTATTGTACTAACTTCTTTTACAGATGTTTAAGACTCTAAAATATAAATGTATAATTCATCCAACTTTCTCTCTACTATTCCATACACCACACCCCATACACATATGTACGGAAACTTACACATGACCCAAACCCCTCTGTATTCTTCACACAGCACTTTTATTGTGATCAGCTAGTTTTAAAAATAGGTCTTTTAAAAGAACTGCAGCAATTTATCATAAATCAACTAGCAATCTATTTAACACATGGAAACAAAGAATATGCTATAAAGCTAAAACATTTCAAAAAGCAAAACTCACTGTTCAAACAACAAATAATTTAAAGTCATTTTTAATTTTGACACATGGTTCATATTGATTGAGTTAGTAAATTAAGCCTATATTACGGTTGATTTTAACTTACCTTTTTTTGAAACTTCTGCCCCATTCAGTTCTTTCTGTGCTTCTTCAATTTTGTCTAGGAAAAAAAACAAAAGAAAATTTCATAAATCAATTTATCATAAGCAAAGAAGAATGGAGGAACATAAATATTTTAAAGTCTCTTGACACACTGTAATACTGAATTATGAAATAAACTTGTGAACTATAATAATAATAATGATAAAAACATAGTTCCTTTAAAGATTATATTTATACTTAAATTCTAATTATCATAACTTAATCAATCATATAACTCAGGACAACTTCCATTTAATTAATGTTTCCATTCTATAAATCAGTTCATAAATTTTAAACAGCCAAGACATAGTTGTCTAGTAAAAAGTATCTTAAGATAATACTCTCCTTACGAAGACATATAAAGTGTTCAAAAGGAATTTTCTAGATACGAATTTTGTATACAAGCTGATATAAAATAAAAAATAAT
>NW_006399851.1:6356651-6389367 GCF_000299155.1 Elephantulus edwardii | reverse complement strand
TTTTATTATTAATTTTAATGAACATTTACAGAGATTTTGGATTTCCATTCATTCATTGTTGCACTTTTCTCCCTTCCCACCCCTCCCCCTCAAGTTTGCTTTTCTCTTTGAAAAGTAATAGAAAAATTCCTTCACTGGTATACAATCTCCACACCTACATCCCTTCCCCATCGGCCCAGCCCCGAGTTCACTAAGCAACCTTTATCCCAGACTCCTGTGATAACCATAATACCCTATCATATATCGGTTTTAACCTGTTAAAAAAAAATGAAAAAGAAGGAATTCTCTCAAGATTTAGAACAAGTCTAGTAGCTTAGACATATATATACACATGGAAAAAGATAAACAAAGGAAAAAGAAAAGATGAAAAAACTGAGCTGTCAGACAACTAATCTATGAAGTGTGTGCAACAATGCAACAAATGGTATGGAACTGCACTGCCAACACAAAGGTATGTGGTTCAAATACACCAGCTGCTCCTTGGGAGAAAGAGGAAATCTCCTCTCATATAATCTTCTGCCTATAAAAATCTTCTGGAGGGTTAGCTACGAGTCCGTTCTGAATCGACAGTCCATAACACTACCATCACACAATTTTAACAGTCCTCACAGCAGTGTTTAAAGCGACAGCCTGTTAATTGAGGGGTCATAGATTTACACTGACCAGTGAATCCACAGGAGAAAGAAGATGCTGTCTGCTTCAATAAAAATTTACAGCTATGGAAAGGTTATGGGAGCAGTTCTACTCTGCCATGTAGGGCTGCTGTGAGTGAGAACTCAATGGTGGGGATACATAAATCAACAAAGAACTATACTTATGCAATGCTGAACTCTGCAGATAAATCTCAGAAACAACAACTGACAAAGCATGGCAAGTGCTGGAGAGATGCAGAAAGTGGAGCGAGGCATGTGGAGCCCTGAGATTCCTACTGCACAATCTGAGGATTCAGGCGCACTTGGGTTAATACTCGTACTGCTTTGGTAAAGATCACTTAAAAGGACATACACATGTGATTACTATGACAGTAACTAACTCAAAATTGAATACATTGATTTAAGTGCTTACCACAACAGTAAAAGTGATACAATAATCAGGGTACTACTTTGTACTGAACTGAATATACTACAGATGAGGGCATTTTAGGTATGTCACAAAATCACATTTTAGATCAAAGTGTTTTAAAAATATTAGTTAATTTGCTCAAAGAGATGATCAGACTTTTGACTTTTTGACATAAACTATCAGCTGCAAAAACTTTCTCCAAAGCTTCAATCGGCCACTACAGGCCAAAGAAAATGGGACTCCCATCACAGCATTCTATGGAAACAAATAAAGGTACCTCTGGACCTGTAACATTCAATTCCCCATCAGCTGTCTTGTAAATGCCAGAAATTCAGAGAACTCTGAATTTGCTGATCAGATCTCCAATAGCACAGACTTAACCGGCCTGCCAAACAAGCAGAGAGGGAGCAGCAGCATAAAGGAACCAAGCCAGTCTAAAATCTCTGATACCCCGTATCAGCAGCTGCCAAATCTAACTAAATTTTACATGTAGTAATACCCAGGAATGTTCTATCTGCTGCTTGCAAACTTATTCAAAGCAGATGATATGGGAGCAGTTACTTTAACCTTTAAAAATATTTTTTTTCCTTCCTTAGAAACTGTATTTCTCATTAAATGATGAACATGATGAAAACGTCTTGAAGAAAGACTATTACAGCAATTAGATCCTGCACTTAGCAATAACTGTACTTTAAAGAGATAAACAACAAATGCTTGAGAAACATCTATATTGTTGTTATTGTTGTTGTAATGTGCTATCGAGTCTGTAACTCATAGTGACCCTATGTACAACAGCCTTAAACCCTGCTCTATCTTGTGCCAATCTTATTGTCTCTGAGACACCTACCCCCATTACCCCAGTCACAGAATCAATCTAACTCATCGAGGGTCTTCCTCTCCTGCACTGTCCCTCCATCCTCCTGGGCATGATGTCCCTTACAAAGGACTGGTCCCTCCTTGCAACGTGTCCAAAGTATGTCAGACAAAGCTTTAGAATCATTGCCTCCAAGGAGCAGCCTGGTTTAACCCTCTCCAGGAAAAACCTGTTCCTTTCCTTACCAGTCCACAATATATTCAATACTCTTCTCGAACACCACAGCTCAAAGGCATCAATTATCCTTCTATCATCCCTAGTCATTGTCCAGCTCTCTGATGCATAGCAAGTGATTGCAAAGACCATGGCCTGGATCAGGTGCACCTTATTTTCCAAACTGACATCGTTGCTCGTCAGTACTTTAGAGAGGTCTCTAACCTCAGACTTTCCCATCGCAATATGTCTTTTAATTTCCTGGCTGCTGGTGCCAAGAGTGTTGATCGTGGAGCCAAGCAACAGGCTGGAATTGTTAATAACCTCAATATCTTCACCATCCATCATGATGCTGCCAATCGGTCCAGTGGTGAGAATTTTTGTTTTCTTGATACTGAGCTTCAATCCATATTGAAGGCTGCAGACCCTGACCTTCCACAACAAGTGTTTTAGGTCCTCCTCAGTTTCAGCAATCAGGGTTGTGCCATCTGCACAGATTGTTGATGAGTCTTCCTCCAATCCTGATGCCACATTTCTCCTCATAGAGACCCTAAATATTACACTAGAGACCTGAAAAGCCAAAGTAAAGGGAAGATATCAAGACATTGAGGAGCTGAATAGAAGACTTCAAAAGGCAGCACAGGAAGACAAAGTAATTAAATGTGCAAAGAGCTGGAGTCAGAAAATCAAACGGGCCAAACTCACTCAGCATTTCTTAAGCTCAACGAACTGAATAAAAAATTCAAGCCTTGAGCTGCAATACTTAAGGATGCTTTGGGCAGAATATGAAATGATCCTGGAAATATTAAAAGAAGATGGAAAGAGTATACAGAGTCATTATACCAAAAGGAATTGGCAGACATAGAAGTTGTTAATGAAACAAAATATAAGCAAGAGCTTGTGGTGATGAACGAAGAAGTTCAAACTGCTTTGAAAGAATTAGCAAAAAATAAGGCCCTAGGAGTTGATGGTATACCAACTGACATATTTCAATTAACAGATGCTTCCCTAGATCTGCTCACCAAGTTGTGCCAAGAAATCTGGAGGACAACCACTTGGCCAACTGACTAGAAGAGACCTATATTTTTTCCTATTCCAAAGAAAGGTGATCCGACAGAAAATGGAAATTATCAAACAGTATCAGAGCAAGGGAACACTGCATGGTTCAAAATTGGGAAGGGCGTACGCCAGGGATGCATCCTAGCTCCATACCTTTTCAACCTATAAGCAGAACAGATTATCCGGGAGGCTGGGCTCTATGAGGAGAAATGTGGGGTCAAGATTGGTGGACGATTTATCAACAATCTGCGTTATGAGGATGACACAACCCTGCTTGCTGAAACTGAAGAGGACCTGAAGCGCCTGCTACAGAGTGTCAAGGACTGCAGCCTACAATATGGATTGAGGCTTGCTCAATGTCAAGAAGACAAAGATTCTCACCACTGGACCAATTGGCAGCATCAGGATGGATGGTGAAGAGATTGAGATTGTACACAGCTTTAGTTTGCTTGGCTCCATAGTCAACAGTCTTGGCACCAGCAGCCAGGAAATTAAAAGGCACATTGCAATGGGAAAGTCTGCTGTTAGGGACCTCTCCAAAGTGCTGAAGAGCAATGGTGTCTCTTGGGAGACTAAGGTGCATCTGATACAGGCCATGGTCTTCGCAATTACCTGTTATGCATCAGAGAGTTGGACAATGACCAAGGAGGATAGGAGAACTGATGCCTTTGAGTTGTGGTGCTGGAGAAGAGTATTGAGAATAGCATGGACTGCTAGGAAAACAAACAGATTTGTCCTGGAAAGGGTAAAACCGGGTGGCTCCTTGGAGGCAAGGATTCTGAGGCTCCGTCTAACATACTTTGGACATATTGTGAGGAGAGACCGGTCCTTAGAGAGGGACATCATGCTTGGGAGGGTGCAGGGACAGCGCAGGAGAGGAAGGCCCTCTATGAGTTGGATTGATTCAGTGACTGGGATAATTGGGATGGGAGTGTCAGAGACGGTGCGAGTGGCACAAGACAGAGCGGAGTTTAGGGCTGTTGTACATAGGGTCGCTATGAGTCGCAGGCGACTCGACGGCAGATAACAACAACAACAACAATCATTACCATCACATGCAAGCAAGATTCTGCTGAAGATTAGTTTAAAAAAATGCTGGAAGAGCACATCAAGAGAGAACTACCAGAAGTGTAGGCTAGGTTTAGAAGGGGTCATGGACGTAGGGATATTGTAGCTAATGTTAGATGGATTTTGGCTGAAAGCAGGAAGTACCAGAGGAATGTCTATCTGTGTTTCATTGACTATGCAAAGGCGTTTGACTATGTGGATCACAACAAACTATGGCTAACTTTGAGAAGAATGGGAATCCCGGAACACTTGATAGTGCTAGTGAGAAACCTATACTTGGACTTGGCAGTCTTCAGAACAGAGCAAGGAAACACTCACTGCATGGCTCAAAATTGGAAAGGGTGTATGCCAGGGATATGTCCTAGCTCCATACCTTTTCAATCTATATGCAAAATAGATTATCCGGGAGGCTGGGCTCTATAAGGAGAAACTAACTATATTAATATAAGAAATAAAAGGACAGAGCTCATATTTGTTGTTATTGTATACTATTATAATACATTAAGATCATTCAAACTGTAAACAAATAAATCATGTCCTTTAAGTATATAATGCTTGTGAAACATAAAAAGGAGTTTTATTATAAAAGCACTATTTTTTTCCCTATGCCATCATTTTGTCCAAACTTAAGTATATAATACAGTATCTATGAAAATAATTGTTAATATGCTGTTGAGTCAGATCCAATTCCTAATTGACCCTCCACGGGGTTTTGAGAGACTATAAAACCACATGGGAGGAGACTGCCCATCTTTTTTCCTGAACACATTACTTAGGCTTAGCAGTATAGTACCTTACCACAAGGCTACCAGAATAGGATAATATATACTTATTGTCTTAATGACAGCTTTATAACACTTATGAACAAGATAATTTTTCTTTGTTGTTAAGTGCTGTTGAGTTGACTATGACTCACAGCAGTGACCCTATGAACAAGGGATCTTAAACCTGTCCTAATCGTCTCTGATACTGGAGCCCTCTTTTACAGTCACTCTGTCAAATCCATCTTATTGAGGGTTTCTCCCTCTTTGCTGATCCATCATTTTCCAAGCATAATGTCCTTTTCCAAAGATTGGCCCTTTCTAACAATATATGCAAAGTATATTAGACAGTTTCACCAGCCTTGCCTCTCCAAGGAGCATGGAGGCTGCATCTTTCCAAAAACATCCTTGCTTGTCCATGGGCTCTTCAGCACTCTTCTCTGACACCACAAGTCAGGCAATGATTTTTCTTCTGTCATCCTTATTCACTGTCTACTTAACAAATAAGTATTTACTTTGTAACTGACCACTTACTGTTTGTAACAAAACAACAAAAGGTGAAAAAAATTAGTTTAACATTTACAAAATAACAATCTTTATTTTGTGACTATAATTAAAGTGACTTTTTTTCTCTCTTGACGGTCACAGTATGCAAATCTGAAGTACATATGTGTCATAAGCATCTTCAGGTTGAGGGTGGAGGAAGCAATTAACTGGTCACTGAAATCCAGCAGAAGCAAAGAGAGAATAAATTACTGTGTGTCATTTACATTGTGTGGTGTACTATAAGTGATTTAGAAATGACCTAAAGTATAAAAGAGGCTGAGAGAAGGTGAGATGAAAGTACTATGCCATTTTATATAAAAGCCTTATGCATCCATGCATTTTGGTATTTTCTGGAACCAATCCCTCTTGAATACCTCCAATGTTAATTTAGAGCATCTACTAAAGATGGTGAAATCTCACATAGTGTGGACATACTGCTAAGAGACACTGCTCCTTGGAGAAGGACATCATGCTTGGGAAAGTGGATGGTGGGCAAAGGAGGGGAAAACTCTCAACCAGGTGGATTAGTACAGTTACTGTAGCAATGGGCTCGAAAAGTGTTTTGAGATTTTGAGATTGGCACAGGAAGGATAGGATTCTGATCTGATGTTCACAGGGTTGCTATGAGTTGTACTCAATTTAGTGGAACTTAACATCACCACGGTAGAGTACATGGTAGATGTAAGCATCTAAGACTGGCTCAAAAACAGGAAAGGATTCAGAGTTCCTGTACATAGGGTCGCTATAAATTGCAAGCAACTCAATGGCATATAAAAACAGTAACATACTACAGGTTTGGAAGCAGGATTGGCAACCACTTCCTAAATAATATGCCTCTGGAAACTTTATTAACTTTGATAAATGTCAATAGTTGTAGAGGGGCTTTGAGCCTTTTGTTCAGAGTCGTTATGAATCATGGTCAAGTTAAAGGCAATCAACAACAACAACAACAACAACAACAACAAAGGCTTTCTGCCTGAATCTCCAGTTCAATAGGTAAATGAAATTATCAATTGGAAATCTTGTAGAAACCTTTATTAAAAATTCCTGCTTCAATCAATCCTTATAAAAACATCCATTCTTATTTAACCTGTGTTTTATATTCTCTTATTAAAACGGACTATTTTAAAGAGACTTAAAAAAAAAATCACACAGAAAGTAGCCATTTCTTAAATGTTCTTAATTGGTTTAGGTCAATAATTTGTTGATATTTAAGGCAAAATTTATCATCTTTTTACTACGACTTAGTAAAGAAACATTTTTACATTTTCATTCATTACACATGTATACACATTACAAATATATACACATACAGAGGGCATAAAAACTTATCCATATACTACTTTTTTTTGTTTCCTATTAAAAATGAAAAACGCTGCTCTTGGTAAACTACACAGGCTTCACAGCTCACTGCTGGATCTGCAGCTGACAGCTTGAAGCTCTATGCTCTAAGCAGCAGTTCTTCCGACCATTTCTTTCATAGAGAGTAACACTTCCCATGTAGCCTTGACTGCAGGGAGGGAACAGCTCTCTCCACTGTCCTCTGGAGTAACAATTTCACAATGACATACATACTCAGAAACAGCAGTTCTATTGTTGCTCTTTAAAAGTACACACACATACACCCCCCCCACTGCCATCAATCCTAGTTTATAGTAACCCTACTTAGAATGGAACTGCCCCAAAAGTCGAGATTTGTACACAATGGATATTCATAGCATGTCCATAAATCTAAAAGTAATACGTTCCTACCACAATGAGTTCATACTGTATTTACAGTAAAACTGCTAGTTCATTCCATTTATAAAATGCATGCAGGCGTTTCACCTGGAGAAGAGCCATAATCCTTACTGAGATCTCAAGGGCCCACTGGCTAAAAGAGCAATATGCTAAGAAGAGAGAACAGCAAAAATATGGAGTCAATGTTGGTTCTGCAACGAGTAAAAGTTTGCAACTTGGCAGACAGTTTTTTTTATTTCTTCTGCTGTGAAATGTAGACACTGTGTGTTATTTATAGAGGCTATGAAACAAAGATTTAGTGGAAATTAAAGCATAATCAGTATTTTTTGCTGAAACTGTAGTCAAACACTAAACACCAAGCATATTGCCACTTAATCCACACTTGAGACTACTTACTAACAACTCTGTTACTGCTTTGAACTATCTAGGTGGAATCAATTCATAGCTGATTCTCCAGGGGATTTTCATACATAGTAAATTGCATGGGCACATCTTTCTCCTGAGCAACAGATGGTAGATTCGAACTGCATGCCTTTGGATTGGCAACATAACTCCTTACCAATAAGCCACCAGCGTTCCATGTCCATTTTGGGGGTGAAAATAAAATTCCATTAAATCTAGAACCAGTGAAAAAACATGTTTTCAACAATCCAGTTGTTGTTTTTATGTGCCATCAAGTCACTTGTGACTCATAGTGACCCTATGTACAAGAGCTCTAAACACCGATCTATCCTGTGCCAACCTAGCCATCTCAAACACACTCATTTATCCAGTCACAGAATCGATCCATCTCATCAAAGGTCTTCCTCTCCTTTGCCGCCCCTCCACTCTCCCAAACATGATGTCCCTCTCCAAGGACCAGTCCCTCCTTGCAACATGCTCAAAGTATTTCAGGCGAAGCTTCAGAATCCTTGACTCCAAAGAGCATTCTGGCTTCACCTTCTCCAGGCCAAACCTGTTTGTTGTTCCAGCAGTCCATAGTATATTCAACACTCTTCTCCAGCACCACAGCTCAAAGGCACCAATTCTCTTTCTATCATCCTATTCATTGTCCAACTCTTGTTGCCCTTCAGTACTCTTGAGAGGTCCCTGACAGCTGACTTTCCCAATGCAATTCGTCTCCTGATTTCCTGGCTGCTGTTACCAAGAGTGGTGACTGCGGAACCAAGTAAACTAAAACTGTTAACTATCTCAATCTCTTCACCATCCATATTGATGCTGCCAATTGGCCCAGTGGTGAGAATCTTTGTTTCCTTGATGTTGAGCTTCAATCCATATAGGAGGCTGCAGTCCTTGACCTTCTGCAGCAAGCGCTACAGGTCCTCCTCAGTTTCAGCAAGTAGGGTTGTGTCATCTGCATAATGCAGGTTGTTGATTCTTCCACCAATCCTGATGCCACATTCTTGCTCGTACAGCTCAGCGTCTTGGATGATCTGTTCTGCATACAGACTGAAAAGGTATGGAGACAAAATACATCCCTGACAGACACCCTTCTTGATTTTGAACCATCCCTGCTCTGTTCTGACAACTGCCTCTTGGTCCAAGTATAGGTTTTACATTAGAACAATCAAATGTTCTGGGATTCCCATTCTTCTTACAGTCAGCCACAGCTTGTTGTGATACACACAGTCAAAAGCCTTTGCATAGTCAATGAAGCACAGATAGACATACTTCTGTGCAATCCTGTACAATACCTTAATATGCCTTAAAAACTGTACAAAAAAATGCAGTGAAGTTTTGCTTATCCATATAATTACAAATAAAGAAAATAATCCTATAACTGTGAAACATAACCTGAAACTTGAAATTAATGGGGGAGAAAATATAATCTCAAAGCAAAAGAGTTGGAAGATCTTAAGAAACAATCTCTCTTGGGGGAAAAAAAAGATAAAACAAAGCAACTTCAAAATAAAAGAGGTCTTGTAAGAAAAGGTCCTCTTTGACCAATTTTTCACCAAAAGAGAGTAGGGCCCTCCCCTACCATATAAAATATTTCAGTGTTAGTCACTAAAAGCTTTCAGATTCAAAACATCACCATTTTGAGGTCAAACTCATCATAGCAGTTAAAATTTGTCTGGGGAAAAGCTACGTATTATCATACGGAATACCTAACTTGTTGGGTACCATGAGAAGACTCAGTACAAGCATAGACTGGTTCTCCTAAAGGCACCTACCTTTTATAGCAGGTTTTTAAAACAATTATCTTAATACCAATTTTGAGGTAAATATAAAACTTCAACTCCTGAGTGGGGTTACAAGGTTCTCTGTGATGTTGCAGGGTTCTCGGCATCCTCAGTCACAGCCCTAAGTCCTCTCTGACAGCACAGTGGCCACTTCTACCCAGCATACCCTGCCCAGCCCAGCCTTTCTCTTTGATGCTTCTTCTAGGAAACATTCCTTCCTCAACATCCTTGGACTCAAGAGCATGTTATATGGGAGTGAATGGTTGTGGAGAAACATCTGTAGTGGTGGTGGTGGTTGTTGTTATGTGACTCGACGGCACATAACAACAACCACCTCCACCACTACAGATGTTTCTCCACAACCATTCACTCCAATGATCAATAAGATGAAGCTGATTCATATACTGATCAAATGCATTCTAATGCAGACACTAACCTATAATTGACACAGAGATCATCCACCCAATGTCCTCTGAAAATGAAGATGACAAGTTACACTTTCACCTAAACTTTTTTGAAAACTCTGACTAGGTACCTTCGCTAAAGAATCTCTATCATCTGTTATATTAAAGATGGTTCTGGCATTTGGGAAACTGCATTAGTACACAGAAAACACCTGAATCAGTAATAATTTCTTCAATCTATGAAAGATTTAAATTATTCTCATCTAAGTTCTATTATGGAAACACTGGGGTGCCTACCGGAAAGGAACTGTGTTGCCAACCCAAAGGCAGGCAATTTGAATGCTTCAGTTGCTCTGCAGGGGAAAAATAGGCAATCTTGTATGCAATTTTCTGCCTCTTGAAAACTCACTACAGGTCAGGTGTATTGGTTCCAATTTGATGGCAAATAATAACAAGAAAGTTCTATTACAAAGCTCTGGTAACCTACTGGGTAAAGAGTTGAACAGGGTTCGAATCCACCAGCTACTTCACAAGAGAAATATGGGCAATCTTCACCCATTTGATTTTTTTTAACAGTCTCTGAAAACCCACTGAAGGATCAGCAATGATTTGATTCTGACTCAACAGTACATAACAACAAAGTTCTATTAGTTTACCCTTCTCTCCTACTGTTGTGGTAGGTATCACATATGAAACTTTTGCTCTACCATCGATATATTCCCCCTACTAGCTTAGCCCTACATAATGTACAGTAGAAACTCACATAGTAAAATTTATGAAGTAGAATCTAATGAACTGCAAAAGGCACCTCATTTACTGAGACAGAATCTGATTGAAAAAATTTACCATATGTAACTGTACTATTTTTACCACTGAATAAAGCATAGCTCCTACGTCCCTTATTATACCGCAGTACAAGGGCCCTTACTCTTCCTGCTGACTGCTAGAGCTATTTTAATAAGACTAAATATATAACAATGACATAATGTTAAAAACACATCCAATAAAACAACCATTTTTACATGATTCTTCTAATGAAAATCATTCCTAGTCTTCATTACTTAATCAGTTAACTAAGTCGACTTTAACAATGAACACAGTGAAGTGGACATCGTACTGTCTCTGGATTGTTAAGATGGTACTCTACAATCATGTGAAAAAATGACAGTCTAGACTAGCAATATTCCAAACTGCAAATCACTGCTTTAAATAATCAGTCAATTCTTTGCTAATGAATTTAAAAACTATAGTCAACAGCAAAAATTCAAGGAAAACAGAAACTTAAATCAAATTGTCCAGGAAAAAGAAAACCTGACTAGATGAAACAGGCAAACTGTCAAATCTGTCAAGAAAAGCCTGAACTGTTTCAGAATAACCAAATCCCCTGCTCTTGGGTCAATTCTGACACTGACAACCCTGTACCAAGTTTCCTGTAAATCTTTATGGAAGGGAACTGCCCATCTTTCTCCCATTCAGTGGATGCCGGATTCAACCTACTGACCTTTGATTAGCAGGACAACCTGTTCAACAATATGCCACCAAGATTCCATATGGAGATGGCCTACATTATTTTATTAAGCTGGGACAACTGTTCCTGTTATCAAAATCTGACCAAAGGGGCAGAAATCTTACAAGCAACTTTCACTTATGAGTATGAATTTAACCAACAATGTTGTTGTTCTTGTTGACAGCCATCAAGTTGAGCATGACTCATAGGGACCCTATTAACAAAAGGCCTGACACATTTCTATAACTATCATCATATAGCAAAGTTCATAGTGTTTCCAGCGGCATGTTGTTTAGGAAGTGGATATCAATCCTGCTTCCAAACCAACTAAATCAAGTAGTATATTCAAATATCAAGAAACTCATGCCCAAGTAGGTTTTAAAATAGGATTGCAGAGATGTTTCTTTACTAGGAAATATATTACATATTACTATAATTTGTATTATCAAGAGGATATGGCAATGGAAACAAAAGTCATTTAAATAATGGCAGAAATGTACTTGATAAAGTCACATCTATTACTGGTATTTGGAAAGAAAAAATTAATAACAAATATAAAAAATTTCTTTGTTATATTACTCAAATGACATGATAATAAACAATAAAACAAACCGCAACCCACTACCATCAAGATGACTGTAACTCATAGCAACCCTCTATTGGGAAGACCACCCATCTTTCACCTGTAGAGCAGCTGGTGGGTTGAACAGCAGATGTTTGCTCAGGTGTTTATAGTGTTCTGAAAGGGAACACTGAAGGAACCCCAGTTGCACCATGGTTAAGTTCTTGGCTAATAAAAAGGCTGGCGTTCAACAAATCACTAATTGCTCTGTAGAAGAAAGATGTAGCAATCAATCTCCTTCTGTAAGGATTTCAGCCATAGAAACAGTATGGGGCAGTACTACTCTGTCCTATAGTGTCACTATGAGTCAGAAAACGCAATAGGGTCAAGTGCTAGATAATAGTTTATATGATAAACCAACCAAGTAAAGCTGATGAAGAGTGTTCTGTAAGGAACTGAGAGACGAGAGCATGATGTAGATTAAAATGGCACAGGAAACAGAAGAGAGGAGCTGAGTATGTTCAAAGGATCAAGGGAGACTAGAGATTGTGATGAATTTCCACTAAAAGGTCTCAAAAGACCCTGAGTGGCTATATGAGTAAGGTAGGTCAGAGAAAATAAGTAACTAGATATAAACCATGTCCAATTAGTAAAGTATTATTGTGAATACAATCCAACAATTTCAAAGGTGAATATCTCATTTTGCTATACTTTTACTCCAAAATATGCTTCAATTACAATACGGAGAAAAATCTGACATAATTCTAAGAGAAGAATATGCTTTAAAAATCGTGATTCAACTATGTACAATGTTTCTTCTGTAAAAAAAAAAATCATCCTGACATCAAATAGAACATGGAAATAACAAAATGTGCATATGCCACAGTGAGTGAGTTACATTCAGGGCTTCCTTCCAGTTGCTACATTATGGTTCAATTACTTGTTTAGAATTTATTTCTACACCAGATACAGTCAATCAAGATCCCAAGGTGATTCTTACAGGGGGATTTATTAAAATTCAGATTGTAATCTGGTATGTCTGGGATAAAAATGAAAATTCTCAGGAATGGTATAACTGAAATAACCTGGTACCAAGTGTTGGTTATATCTAATCATATAAGCAGTGCTAGTGATATAATACATTAAATGCTGGGCTTCTAGAAAGAAAAAGAAAAGTTACTAGTTATATTCATCTGCTTCTCCTAGGGAGAAAGATGGGCAAATCTCCTGCTGTGAACATTAGCCGTAATCTACTTGGGACTGAAACTGATTTTTAATAATTTATCTAATTAAACAGGTATGTCAATCAGTATGCCATTAATTCCTGGGGCCTTGGTTTTTGTCAATTCTTTCAGAGCAACTTGAACTTCTTCCTTCATCACCACAGGCTTTTGCTCTTATGTTATTACATGAAATTTTTCTATGTCTGCCAATTCCTTTTGGTATAATGACTCTCTACACTCTTTCCATCTTCTTTTAATGCTTCCTGGATCATTTAATATTCAGCCCAAAACACCCTTAAGTATTGCAACTGGAGGTTTGAAGTTGTTCTTCAGTTCCTTCAGCTTAAGAAATGCTGAGCAAGTTCAGCTCTTTTGATTTTCTAACTCCAGCTCCTTGCACATTTCATTGTAATATTTTACTTTGTCTTCCCACACTGCCCTCTGGAATCTTCTGTTCAACTCCTTAATATCTTGATTTCTTACCTTTGCTTCGGCTTCTCAGTGCTCCAGTGCAATATTTAGAGTTTCTTCTGACATCCATCTTGGTCTTTTCTTCCTCCTCTGTCTTTGTAATGACCTTTTGCATTCTTCAAGGATGATATTCTTGATATCCTCCCACAGCTCATCCGGTCTTCACTCGTTAAGGTCCAAGGCCTCAAACCTGTTCCTGAAATTCATACAGGGTGTGCTTACAACTGTTCCGCCTCCTATGTGTTTCAATACTTAAGAGCTCAGCCTCAGTTGCTGTATTTGCTCTGCTAGTCTAAGTGTGCTCTGTTGTACATGTGACTGACTCTGAGAAGAATGGGAATCCCAGAACACTTGACTGTGCTTATGCAAAACTTATACTGGGACCAGGAGGCAGTCGACAGAACAGAGCAAGGAAACACTGCATGGTTCAAAATTGGGAAGGGTGTGCATCAAGGATGTGTCCTATCTCCTATCTTTTCAATTTATATGCATAACAGATTATATGGGAGGCTGGGCTCTATGAGGAGAAGTGTGGCAACAGGTTTGGAGGTAGACTCATCAACAATCTGCATTATGTAGATGACACAATCCTGCTTGCTGAAACTGAGGAGAACCTGAAGCACCTGCTGCAGAAGGTCAAGGACTGCAGCCATCAATATGGATTGAAGCTCAATATCAAGACAAGGAAGATTTTCACCACTGGGCCGATTGGCAGCATCATGACAGATGGTGAAGAGACTGATACTGTTAACAGCTTCAGTTTGCTTGGCTCTACAATCAATACCCTTGGTACCAGCAGCCAGGAAATTAAAAGAAGAAAGTCTGCTGTCAGAGATCTCTCCAAAATACATAGGAGCATCGATGTCAGTCTGGAGACTAAGGTACACTTGATACAGGCCATGGTCTTTGCCATTATTTGCTATGCATCAGAGAGCTGGACAATGACTAGGGATGATAGAAGGAAAGCCTTTGAGCATTGGTGCTGGAGAAGAGTACTGAATATACCATGGACTGCTAGGAGAACAAACAAGTTTGTCCTGGAGACAATGAAGCCAGGCTGCTCCTTGGAGACAAAGATTCTGAAGCTTTGTCTGACATACTTAGGACATGTTACAAGGCAGGCTCAGTCCTTGGACAGGGACACCTTGCTTGGAAGAGTGGAAGGATAGCACAGGAGAGGAAGACCCTCGATGAGATGAATTGATTTCATCACTGGGGTAGTGGTGGGTCAGAGACAATAAGATAAGGGATAGAGCAGGGTTTAGGGCTGTTGTACATAGGGTTGCTATGAGTCACAGGCAACTCAATGGCACATAACAACAACATAGAATGCTAGCAATTAGGGGGGTACAGGTATCCTTATCAGATAGCTTTGAAAAACCTTTTATCAAGCAGCAAGGGCAGCAACATCAACCTCCACTCTGGTGACTCAGTAGTAAAGAACAGCACTGCCAAAACAAAGGTATGTAGTTCAAATCCACCCGATGCTCATCAAGATGTGCAATTTCTTCCTGGGCAATTTACTGTCTCTCAAAACCCACTAGAAGATCAGCTATGGGTTGGTTCCTACTTAACAATACATAATAATAATAAGATATGCAAGGGAAAGTCCAGTGTACATAGCATGGCTAGTAATGCTCCATTAAATTAGACTTCTAAAATAGAAAGCTAAAGCATATACATGCAAGCAAGATTCTGCTGAAAATTATCCAAAAATGACTGTAACAGCACATTGACAGAGAAATGCCAGATGTGCAGGCTGGGTTTAGAAGAGGTCGTGGTATTAGGGATATTATAGCTAATGTTAGATGGATCTTGGCTGAAAGCAGAGAATACCAGAAGAATGTCTATCTGTGTTTAATGACTATGCAAAAGTATTGGACTGTGTGGATCACAAAAAACTGTGGCTAACTCTGAGAAGAATGGGAATCCCAGAACATTTGATTGTGCTTATGTAAAACCTATACTTGAACCAGGAAGTAGTCATCAGAACAGAGCAAGCACACATTGCATGGTTTAAAACTGGGAAAGGTGTATGCCTGGGATGTGTCCTACCTCCATACCTTTTCAATTTATATGTGGAACAGATCATCAGGGAGGCTGGGCTCTAAGGAAGGTGACATCAGGACTGGAGGAAGATTCATCAACAACCCGCATTTTGCAGATGACACAACCTTGCTTGGTGAAACTGAGGAGGACTTGCAGGCTTCAATATGGATTGAAGCTCAACATCAAGAAAAAGATTCTCATCACTGGGCCAATTGGCAGCATTATGATAGATGCTGAAGAGATAGAAGTTGTGAACAGCTTTAGTTTGGTTGGCTCCACAATCAACACTCCCGGTACCAGCATCCTGGAAATCAAAAGATGAACTACATTGGAAAAGTCTGCTGTCAGGGACATCTCCAGAATACTGAAGATCAGATTAAGATGTGCCTGATCCAGGCTATGGTCTTTGCAATTATGTGCTATGCATCAGAAAGCTGGACAATGACTAGGGATGACAGAAGAATAACTGATGTCTTTGAGCTGTGGTGCTGCAGAAGACTACTGAATCTATCATGGACTGCTAAGAGAACAAACAGGTTCATCTTGGAGAGGGTGAAACCAGGGAGCTCCTTGGAGGCAAGAACTCTGAAGCTTCATCTGACTTTGGGCGTGTTGAAAGAAGTCCTTGTAGAGGGACTTTATGCTTGGAGGGTGGAGGGACAGCACAGGAGGGGAAGACTCTCAATAAGACGGATTGATTCAGTGACTGGAGTAATGAGGGTAGGTGTATCAGAGATGATAAAGATGGCTCAGGATAGAGCAGGGTTTAGAGCTATTGTACACAGGGTCACTATGAGTTGCAAGTGACTCAATGGCACATAACAACAACAACAAAGCATATATTCTTAAAAAGTAGCATAACAAAATGTTATCTAACAATTATTACTCATGTGAGCCCTAAACTAGAATATACATCACCAGATGCAAAGTCGTGCCTAGAAGAAAAAACAACAACAACAACAACAACAACAACAACAAAAAAAAAACAAAAAACACTTAAATACAATAAGCTATTGTAAGAATTCTGAAAATTAATATGGATTAATATAGGTTTCTGATGACTGCAACAAAACACTCTGTTGTGGTTTAGACATTATTATTATTAAACTATGACAGCACTGGTTTCCTCTTCCTTTTGTGCTGACTTCTAATGTAGCAAATAGAAGGAGGTAGCCATGGTAACTATGGCGGGGAGAAAAAGTACTATGAAGACAGGGTTCTTATCCCAAGAGGTGAAATGCTACCATCTACTGAACTCAGGTTACTAACCTAGTACCAGACTTCTAATATGCATGGAAGTAAAGACTTAGAGTATGCCAATTTAAAAGACTATATGACTGTCACTCAGTCTCTTGAGGTTTATGAGGCTTATTATCTATCTACTCAATGCCTGTAGGAATAATAAAGAAAAAACAGTGAAGGACTTAAATACAAAGTATTACTATTAGCTAGAGCAAGAACACAAAATCTAAGCTTAGTGAACCCTGGTTATCTGGCTGCCTTCTCCATGACTGAGAACTTCTCCTGAGAACAACTCCTTGATAACTTCCCTAGACCCCCTCATTATGCATTCATTAATTACCCAATCAGACCAAACTCATGGCCACTGAGTGGGGCCTAGTACATAACGACCCTTCATTAGGTTCCAAGGCTGGAAATCTTTGTAAGAAGAGACAACTCATCTTTCTCCCATGAAGAGGCGGTAGATTTGAACAATGATAGTACAGTCAGGAGTGAGAGAATGTTATGCTACTATGCCACCAGCGTTCTCTCTATAATAACCATCAGGAGAACTACAAGTGCCTATATAAGGAATGTGCAAACTATATAATGTTAATTATACAGGCTAATGCATAGTTCAACACTTCAGATTCCTAGTCCTGTTGGAACAAGACATGGTCCAGCAGGGCAGGGGGCAAAGGACAGAGGATTCAGGTAACAGAAAAAATAGTGCAAGTGCAATGCAAAATACTGCCTCTCTATGCAATATGGAATTTTAATATGTCTTTTCATCTCAAATTACTACAGATACAAGTAAATCTATACTATGTAAGAAGCAAAAAAAAAAAAAGAGAGAGAGAAAGCGAGACAGCAAGAGAGATAAAAATTTGAACTGTGAAGGAAGAAGAAAAGGTGGATATAATTGTCCAAATCTCCTTTTGGGGATAAGGAGATTATTTAAAGGCAGAACATTCTGGAAAAGGGGCAAATCCAGGTACTGTTCTTCTGCAGCTCTAACTGAATCTAATGATCATTTAGGATAAATCTGTTTTGTTATGCGATTTTTTTTTAATTTTTTTTTTTTTTATGAGCAAGAAGAGACTTTGGAGAATGGTGCAGGGTTGGGCAGGGTTGTCTTGTAACAATAAAAATGTTCACCAAGAAGACAGCCAGGACCTTAACCTTCTCAGCTTCTTACTGTTCCACTTAGCAACACTGTGTTAGCGGTTTTAGCCCTTTCTGCCCAGAGAGACCTCAGCACTGTCCAGTTCTCACCTTCCAAGTCTGACACAGTAGTTAATGAATCACCTTCCTTACAGAAGCTCTCATTCCCTCATCAAGTGCAACTAAAGGGGAGATGCAGAGGTAACTTGTGATTTTTTCAGGCCGAGGGCTTTTAGAGTGCTCTTCACAGGCTCCCAGGTAATGTGATTTGGTATCCCCCTCAATGACTCGGTGAGCCCTACACTACCATCTACAGAATGAAGTCTAGGTACACCACAAGGTCAATACTTCGTGTGGGCTAGGCTAGAAAACAAATTAAATGTTACACACTATAAAGGCAAATGTGGTCAAAGTGCCAATAAAAACAGATTTATACTGAACTTGTGTTGATAACCGGGATCTGACTACAGGAGATGTGGCTCACATTAGTTTAGGAAATCTAAGAATTTCTTCTTAGGAAGAAAACTGGCAACAGAAGAACTAGGGGCTCCTCCAAAGGCTGGATGCAGTGGTCTGAGCACCAGCCTCGTAGCTGACAGGCATCCTTTCTGCATGGAAGAAATTCAATCCAGTATGTCTACACTCACAACACAGAGACTCTTAAAAAGCCCTTCCATAGGGTGTTAAAGAGTTGATGACACCCTAATGTAAATATATACAACTTTTCTTCCTTGATGCCCTGTGGAAAGTCAGCAGACACAAACATTTACTATCCACTGCACAGGCATGGACATATCACAAAGCTGCGTTTAAAGTAGTTTTATCTACTGTGAATGTTAATGGGCAGAGTTTCCCATTGTGAAGTTAACAGTGGTCAGAAGTGGTCATCTCTACAGCCTACACTCTCTGTACAGCTAGTATCAGGAAGGCAGTCAAGCACATTCTGTGTTTGCACCCCCCAGGGACTAAAGGATCATAATACTATCTTACTCCTGCACTTTGCTGGATTAGATGGCTTCCCAAAATTCTTGACCCTTTAAGTAGTGAGCTGCCAACATGGGGGAAACAGTCCTGTGATTAGGGAGTTCCACTGCTAAACCAAAGTCATGCCTCTCTAGCAATTTGAATCCACTAGCAGCATCAAAGGAGACTGACAGTCAATCTCTTCCTGTGGGATTTACAACCGCTGAAATTCTGCCGAAGATAGATACAATTTTTTTTCTTTTTAACTCATTTAGGACTCTGGCTTCTGGTAATGGCACAATAGCTTATATATGACTAATCTTCCTGTTGATAACAGTAAAATTCTAGACATAAATATGTATTCATAGAAACTTCAGAAAACAAAGCCTCTGAAGGCACTGGAGAGTGTTCAAGGTGGGCAGAAACTAGACAGAGTTTGATCACTGAAGAAGGCATACAATGGGCATAAGGTCCACCTTAAATGACTTTCTCCCCTTAGGGCAATCACTAATCCACAAAGAACACAACTCAAAGCAGAAAGCATCAGTATGATGTGTTAAAGAGAAAGAAGTCTGAGTTGGAGACTACCAGAACGGGTGTATATCAAGAAAAAAAAAATTAATGGTTCAAATTTAACAGTTGCTCTACAGGAGAAAGATGACCAATCTCTTCCCATGCAATTTACTGCCTCTAAAAACCTGCCAGAGTGTCAAGTGGAAGATTGGTTCTACCTAAACAGTTCACAATTTCAGAAAAAAAGAAAATCAAAGAGACAAGTCCAAAATTTTAAAACTGATTCTGCCAAAATATTTGGCTGACTTGATATATCTACAGGAGAAGATAGCAAGAAAATCCAAAAAAACAACCCAGTACAAGGTTGAAGGAACTGAGCAAATGCATAGCAATGATAAAGCAAAGGAACATGGTTTGAATCCACCAGCTGCTCCACAGGAGAAAGATGAGCAATCTCCTCCTTTGTGATTTAGGAGTCAGTTCCGACTAGAGAGTACACAACAATAACAACTGGTAGAGAAGTCAAAGATTCATGATTCAAGGTCTATAAAGTTAAATATGGCTGTATCGCTAATGAAACTACTATCTGTAGAAAACTGAAGCAAGATCCACACCTCACTTCATACACAAAAACCAACTCAGAATGGATCATGGGCCTAGGACTAAAACCAAGGACTATAAATTTCATTAAAGAAAAGCTTGGAAGAACTCTAGAAGTCCTAATCCACAACATAAACAGTCTTCCAAACATCCTGAAAAATCTACAATTAGGAAAGGATAAAATAGATGGATGGGACCTTCTAAGAATCAAATCCCTATTAACATCTAAAAACTTCTCCAACAGAGTAGAAACGAAAGCCACAGATTGGGAAAAAATATTTGGTAATAAACATGTCAGATAAGGGACTTATATATACAATTTATAAAATACTCTAGCACCACAATGAGATAAAGGTAAATAACTCAATTGAAAAATGGGCACAGGATATGAACAGACATTTCACTGAAGACAACATTTGGAGGGCAAATACATGAAGAAATGTTCAAAATCCCTAGCTCTAAAAGAGATGCAAATCAAAACAACTATGAGACATCATCTCACCCCAGTAAGAAGAGCAAAATTTAACAGAACAGCAAACATCAAATGCTGGAGAGGTTGCAGAGAAACTGGAACCTTTATTCACTGTTGATGGGAGTGTAAAATGGTGCAACCACTACGGAAGGCTGTATGGCACTCTCTAAAAAAGTTGCAAATAGAAATACCATTTGACCTAGCAATTCCACTACCCTAAAGAAACGATAACTGCCACCCAAGCAGATATATGCACACCCATGCTTATTGTGGCTTTGTTCACAATAGTAAGGAGTTGGAAACAACCTAAATGCCCATCAACAAATGAATGGATAGAAAAGCTGTGGTATATTCACACAATGGAATACTATGCTGCATTGAAAAATAAGGGACTCATGAAATATTATTTAAAATGGGTGACCCTGGCGAACATTATGCTGAGTGAAATATCTCAGTCACAAAAGGACAAATACTGCATAGTGTCACTGTTGTAGAACGGGACTGACATCAGGGGTGGGGTGAGACTGAGAAAGATTGGATAAGTCATGTATACTGCACTTGAAACAGATGAGGGAGAGAACTGTTTAAAAACGGTTGAAAGCAATAATATGACTGGGTATTCTCGTCAAGACAAGAGTCCAGAATGAAGAAGGCTTCATAGTAGAGTGGACCTGGGGGTTGGGGGTGGGGATTGTATACCAATGAAAGAATTTTTCTTTTACTTTTCAAAGAGAAGAAAGAACTGGGAGGGAGGCTGGGCAGGGAGAATAATGCAACAAAGAATGAATGGAAATCCAAAGTCTCTGTAAATGTTCATTAAAATGAATAATAAAAAAAAATCTATTAATTTTTTTTAAAAAAGCCCTCTGCCTTAGGGTTAAGATGTAAAGGTAAACAAAACAGACCTGCCCTAACATGCCTAAACGCAAATTTTTTACAAGTTTAAGATTGATATGCTACTAATTTAACCATCTACTACAAAAATAAAATTCAACAATTTTCAGATGTTGATCTTTGAAGCCAGGGCCTCTAAAATATGTCATCTGTACTGTTTTCTGTACAAGAAAAAGTCACTAAGCATGCAAAGAGACAAAGAAACAAAGCATTAAAAAGGAGTCTGACCTAAAGATACCAAAAATGCTGGAATTAGAAGATTAGTATTTATACATAATTATAATACATATGATAAAGGATGAACATGGGGGGATATAAAAAGTTATGTGCTGTCAAGTCGACTATGACTCATAGCCATCCTATGAGCAACTGCTCTGAATCCTGCCCTATCCTGGGCAAGTCTCATCATCTCTGAACACATGCCCCCAATGACTGTAGCAATCCATCTCAACCTGGGTCTTTCTCTCCTGAGCTGAACCTTCTCGTGGCAGTCATATGTTCAATACTCTTCTTCAGGACCACAATTCTAAAGTTATCAATTCTTCTTCTGCCATTCTGAGTCATTATTCAGCTCTCAGACACATAGAAAGTAACTGAGAAGACCATGGCTTGGATCATGTGCACTTTAGTCTCTAGACTGACATGGTTGCTCCTAAGCCCTCTGAAGAGGTCCTTGACACCCAACTTTCACAAAGCAACTCATCTTTTGGCTTCCTGATGCTGTTGCCAAGAGTATTTACTGATTGTGGATCCAAGTAAGATGAAATTGTTAATAATCTCAATCTCTTTTCCATCTAACTGATGCTGCCAATCAATTGGCCCAGTTGTGAGAATCTTTGCTTTCTTGATGTTGAGAAATCAATACAACCGAAATGATGAGCAAATACCATTTTATTACTTGGTTAACTCTAACACATTCAAGGACTCTCACCAAAAATAACAGTAAGTTTGTCCTTTCATACATATGGATCTGATCTGGTCAAACCAAAAATAGTAAAAGTCAATTGAACCGATTAAAACACAACCGAAAAATGAATGCAGGTGAGATACGACACAAGAACCTCATGAACTTGCCCTGAAAGGAGGTTTCTCTTTGTTTCCTCCTGTAAGCTACATCTAGGTCCACAAGTCCCAGTTCAAGCTCACAAATGAATTCCTATTTTATTATAGTAAGAATCACAGGTATAGAGACAATTTTATCAACATAATTTTGTAGAGGGGAAAAAGGTTTTTATTACCACTGCTGAGGTTACTGGCATTAAAATCTTGTTATACTAGCATTTAAATTGCAATTACAAGTGCTGGTGATTTTGTTAACATAAAGACCATTAACTTCTGCTAATGATAACTTTATTCAAGTCACCCCAGAAAACAGCCTGGTGAGTATAATGTGCTAGATAAAGACAGAAATCCTCTCTGGTTTCCCTGAATCCTATGAGGCAGAAAGGGTCTGCCAGGCTTTGTTACTATCATCTCTTCATTAAATTTAAAGTTTACACTACATCAGCTACAGGTAGACCCAGCACTTCAAGAAACTCATAAATTGTAAAATTAGGACTTAAAAGCAAGTTAGTTATTTACTATGCAAAAGATTCTTTAACAAGAAATGCTAAATTTCTGAATCCACAGTAAGAGAAAGCTCAGGCCAAGGACAAAACCCTGAGTCAGGCAGGGGCAGAATTGGCAATAAAGAAGAATTAGGTATTTCTAGCATGCTACCTGCCAAAATCTGTGATCTCTCATTTCTCAAGATCATACCTAACCTGTGAAGTAAAGCAGACCACTGAAGCATTAAATATGACAGTTACTGTGTGCAATACTCATAAAGATTTAGGACAGTCAGTAATTTTCAACTTTGCTAAGAAATAGCCATAAACGCCACAAGAGGCCATGCTGGCATGTCAGATGTTTCACCTGGCTAGTGAGACAGTCTCACAGACCACCCAATGTCCACTTTTCAAAACTTTTCACTGCTCTTTATTCCTTGTTTCCATAAATGGAATACTTTGGCAAACTTAAAGCTTCCTAGTCAACCTCCAAAAAAGTTTTCAAACTTGCAGTCCCTTATCCCCACACCCCTGCCTCTCACCAAAACCTTTGCCACAGGCTCTGTGAGCACGTGTATCTATCTCCTCATGCCCTTTCCAGTCTCACATCCATTCTCCACCACCCATCAAAGGCCAACCTACTCCCTTCTTATATCATTCTTGCTTACAGCATTTCCCACAACTTGTATTTCCTTAACTAATCTATACATAACTCCACTAGTAGTTTCCAACCATGGGTGATGGGTGATTTCTGTCCAACAGAGGGCTTCCAGCAGTGTCAGAAGACAGTTCTGGTGTGGCAGCAAATAGATGGAGGCCAGGAACGTCGCTGTACACACTACCAAGGACAGGGCAGTTCTCCACTCAGAGTTTAAAAAGTCAAATAGCCAATCCCATGGAGTTGGAACTGACTCAAAGGCAACCCTCCAACAGGTTTTCAGAAGCTCTAAGTAGGAAGAGGCTTTCTTCAGAAAAGCAGCCATTGGATTCAAAGTACCTGCCACTGAGGTAGCAATGAAATCCTTATCAACCAACTCAAAGAACTGCAGAGTCCACGATGGCAGAAGTACAGAAAACATGGTACCAACCCAAGAAATACTTGAAAAATGGTTACGTTTTACTTTAATCATGTCCCTTTTACTCCTTTCATTGTATTGTTGTTGTTGTTGTTGTTATGTGCCGTCGAGTCGCCTGCGACTCATAGTGACCCTATGTACAACAGCCCTAAACTCCACTCTGTCCTGTGCCAATCACACTGTCTCTGACACTCCTATCCCAATTATCCCAGTCACTGAATCAATCCACCTCATAGAGGGCCTTCCTCTCCTGTGCCTTCCCTCCACCCTCCCAAGCATGATGTCCCTCTCTAAGGACTGGTCTCTCCTCACAACATGTCCAAAGTAAGTTAGACGGAGCCTCAGAATCCTTGCCTCCAAGGAGCCACCCGGTTTAACCCTCTCCAGGACAAATCTGTTTGTTTTCCTAGCAGTCCATGGTATTCTCAATACTCTTCTCCAGCACCACAGCTCAAAGGCATCAATTCTCCTTCTATCCTCCTTGGTCACTGTCCAACTCTCTGATGCATAACAGGTGATTGCGAAGACCATGGCCTGTATTAGTCAGTTCTAAACACAAGACAAAAGCTGTGTAACTACTTTTAACATCTTGAATATTAATAATACATAACAGACCTCAACCATTTGGGAGTTACAGCTTGTCTATGAGCATTCCAAATTAAATACATACATTAAAAAACTGAATTTCCTACGTCATTTGTCTAACATGTGAAAAAGCTAAAATTCTATCTTACTTTACTTAACTTTTTGCCACTATGCCACGCTAACTACAGTTTTAAGACATAAAAAATTGTAAGCACCTTAAAACTTTAATTCTGGGTTCAAATCTTTATTGTATCCCTTGTCTCAATGAACTGGGCAAGTCACTTCACTCTTAAAGCTTCCACTTTCTCATGCATAAGGTATGAAATAGTACCAGTCTCATAAAGCTATTTAAATTTAAGATTCAGGAGTGAAAACAAGCGAGGTATTTAGAATCAAACCAAACCCAGAGCTGTCAAGTTGATTCCAACCCATGATTTTTACAAAGGGAGCTCTGGTGGTCTACTGGTAAACATACGGTTGAAACCAAAGTGATTCCATTTTGCTAACCTTTTGACCCTACCCAAATATGTCTGTGCATTCCAGGAAATAGAAAATAATCTGATGAATATTTACCCTTTAGACATGGTCTTGTGACTTATCCTAGGAGATAGTAGATAGTTAAACAGGGAATGCTGTAAAAAAAGGGAAAATGGCCCCAGGCCCTTGAAACTGCTATGACCATCTCCAACCACCCAATATAATGGATAAATACCCTACTTTTCTCTTTGCTAAATGCTGATGCTACGATGAGCCCTCAGCCCACTTTCATGGAAGCACGCATTTTAAATAAAGCGTATTTGCTATAGCTTGGCTAGTGCTGCTTCTAAACTTCATAGTGAGTTTCAAACCTTCACTAAAGAGCTACCAAACCAAAGGCACACGGTACGAATACACCAGCTACTCCTGTTGCAAAAAAAGACAGGCAATCTCTTCTGTGCAATTGACAGCTTCTGAAGACCACACTTGGAAGGACAGCTATGGGTCAATTCTGACTCAAACAGTACACAACAACACATACAGAAGCAGACTACCACATCTTTCTCCTGGAAGAGCATCTGGGGTTCAAACAGTTAACCTTCTGGCTAGCCTCAGAGCACTCAGTCACTGCAGCACCAAGCTCCAAGTATTTACAATAGATACTCCTTAAACATCATCTTGTCTTTATCTAACAGGCACTTAAATAGTTTAAGACCTTTATCTAATCACAAGAAAACAGTGATTTTCATTTCTTTGTTGACTAGATGCATCCAAGTATTTTCAATAATTAAGGAAATTATAAATTTCATTAATATCAATACCTACATCTAAAAACTTGCTAACTTTAGCTTTTTAAAAAATCATTTACAAAGAAAACATATTCTTAAAATACTGTATTACAAAAACAACTGTAAAACACTCTTCAGCAAGTCAAACAAAATTATCATTTAATAAAACATAAAATAAGTATATATTAAAAAATGTGTATATATGTGTATGTATCTGAAAGAAATCATAAACTACCAAAGGGTCAGCTTTGGGTCATTTCTGACTTGATGATACACCACCACAACCACCACCACATCATACACATTATATATGCAATATTATACACATCATATATGTACATATACATATATCTGAAGTATTTCCTGAGCAATTTCTGAAATGGTTCAATATAAACAAACACATTCAAAGAAAATTCCTTAATAAATTTTTCACATTATACACTTTTTCAGATATATAGCTTTAAACATAAAAAAAGAGAAAGACTTGTCAATTTTTAGTAGATTAAATTAGAGAAGTAGCTAGCATTCTTAAAATAATTACCCTGTAATATGCACAAAGCAATCCGTGACTATAAGAATATAATAATGTATTTTACCCAAACCATTTTTTATTCAATGACTTTAAGTGATTTTAGAAAACTTAATTTTACATTAAAATTCAGTTATCATTCAATTCTCATGAGGAAATAAATTGAGGCCAAACAAATTTCCATACATTTGGTAAATTTAACACATTATATGATTTCCTAAAGGAATATATATATATATTTACTTACAAGTATTTTCTTAAACAGTAGCTCCAAGTTTACACTAAAATTACCAAGCCTATCATGTTTTAAACAAAGATATGAGCCACAGTAACATCCACGAGAAGAAAAAAAAGACTAATAAAACTATCCTACTAAATTTATTTATTTATTTCTAGAAAATAAAAAACCACTGTGAATTCATCTTATTAATGAGGTTTCTATTTGATATAAATTTACTTCCAGTAAACATATTATTTACAATTCCTAAGATGTATGTCTTACATGCATATTAAGTCTACAAAATACAAAGCTAATTTTCTTCTATGCTTTATGTAAAAAGCATCATAAACCTTTCATTGTTTCATTTTTCTTATATTAGCTGATTACCTTGATAACAAATATATATCTATTAATGAATTAAGGTTTAGTAACACATACATTTCTGGTTATAGTTTAACTTACTGCATTAGATTTGCCTTAGGAGTATATGATTTAAATAATAATTTATTTGAGTTACTATTTATGCTGTTTATAGATATATGCAAGCATGCTGACTAAAGTTAGTCTGTTTCTGATTTAACAAGGGTAACAATTTGGTTTAACATGTTTAAACTCTTGTAATCAAATCTTCAGTGTATGAAATCACATTGAAGGGTAGGAATACACACAAGGCTGCCATCCTTTTACTTCACACAGACAATCCACATGCACGCCCACAAACATGTCTGTCACCACGCAGAGGTATCTGCACAGTCACGTTACCAGCCACTGACAGGTCAGTCATGCCCCATTATCTGTGCCTTGGCACACCTGAGCTCCCTGCCCCTTCAAGTCACAGTGAGGAGCAGTCCTAAGATGTAAGCGCTCTCCCAGACTCTGGACCTGGGAGTCCTCCCCCACTACCTCTCTCCATGGCAACCGTAGCTACAGAAAAGCTGGTCCACCTCTTAAGCAAATGAAAAGAGGCCACAAATGTCAGCAGTCAAAACATTCCCCTCTTTCCCTCCCTTGTTAATTTCCTTCTTAAAGTAACAGAGCATTCTTATCATTTTGTGATCTAGACCCTCCCTTCTTTCCTGCCACTATAGCTGTTTAATGACTGGGAGAGCACCTCAGGGATAAATCAGTTTAAATTCCTTCTGCATGACCACTTACGTAATGTGACTGAACCACCCAAAAAATGATGGTATGCTGGGTTCTATCTGCTGACCAAGTGTCTCAGCATGTCCCCTTTATATACTATCTTGTAATCTGGTTTTCTTAAAGCGAGGGGAGAGAAGGAGAGAGAGGGAGAGAGGCAGAAGGGGGGGGAAGGGAGACACAGGGAGAGGGGGAGGCAGGGAAGTAGTGAGAGAGGAGAGAAGAAGAGATGAGAGTAAATAAAGGCGCTTGGGAGAGAAACCATTAGGCATCAAAATGAATAGAAACACAAAGTGCTTTCCTTCTTCTGTCCATCCACATTTAGAGTGAAGAGTTAAGGTTCTGAGATGCTTTATTTTTAACTTTTGAGCCAAAGAAATTCATTGTTTCTTAATAACATTTAATAACAATAAAGGGGGGGATGAATGGATAATTCTGTAACTATTGTATAAGATTATGATTATATTGTAATTATTTGATTTTTTATAAAAAGTTAAATTGATTAAAGAAACAAATATAAAAGTCACGTTACCCTTTACCAGGGCTCCAGGGAGTTCATATATATTGCACTGGCATCTAATTTGGTTTCCCGTTCATAAACTCAAGCAGCTATTAACACAACTATAAATTTCACATTTCAAAATATTTGTTTAATACACAGAATGCACCATACTACTGAATTCTGTGAGGCATCATGTTGTTGTTTATAATCAAGTCAGAAACAACTTACAGCTGATCTTCCAGCAGGTTATCAGTGGCAGTCTGAATCACTTAATCATTTCAAATGATAGTGAAGAGATTGCACATTCTCTCTAATACTAAGAATTACAATTAAAATATCATGGATCAAGAATATATTGAGGGTTGATGATCAACTTAAATAAAGAAATCCTTAATAATGAGCTTAAAAATATTCTGTTAAAAATAAACAGAAAACAGTATGTTTACATGGAAAATGGCATTACTGTCAAGTTGGGACCAACCCAGAGCTGACCCTCTGGTGGGGTTTCAGAGGCAGTTAATCACTTGGAAGAAGACTGCCCATCCTTCACCCAGGGAGCAGCTGATGCCTTCAAACTGCATGCCTTTGGGATTGCAGTGCAGCTTCTTGTTACTAGATCAACATCAAATACAGATTTTAAGGGACATATCATAGTGTATTTATGATTCATATCACCAACATTAGCACAGTATTTACCCTGTTAGAGATGTTGGTTCTACATGTCAGTATTTTGGGAAAAAATACTTTTTATGTTCTTTCAACTATTATATTTTGAGTTGAGCTTTTAAGGGTCAACTTCAAAAGAACTAGTTAATTTAGAGGTGGAAATATCACTTATAATCACTATCAATTGCTCTTTTTAATCTTATTTTGACTTTTATTTCTCTGCTGGTCTAGTGGTAAGAAGCTGTCCTACAATCCCAAAGACATGTAGTTCAAATCTACCAGATTCTTTGGGAGAGAGGTATGGGCAATCTCCTCCTGTGTAACTTACTGACTCTGCAAACCTGCTGGAGGGTCAGCTATGGATTGGTTCTGACTCGAAGGCAAACAACAAACATGAGGGAGTAATATTTAAAAGGAAAAAAACCCATTCTTTAAAAGAAAAAATATTCAAAATAACTTGTAGGCATTTTATCAAAACAGTTTTAGTTGCTGTTGTTGTTAGGTGCCATCAAGTCTGGTATGGCTCATAGTGACCCTATGAACAAAAGATCTGAAACCTGATCTATCCTGTGCCATGCTCATACTTCCTGACACACCAAAGCCCATTGTAGCAATCACCGTGTCAAACCACCTGATCAAAGCAGTACATATAAACTTTACTCAGCATTTTCCAAATCAGTGACAATGTTAATACTGGTAAGTACAACAACAGCTCTTAGATCAAAGCCACTTACATTATAGCAGCATTTCAGTATTTTCTTATTTTTAGAATTTATCTTTGAGTGAAGATTTACAAATCATATTAGTTTTTCATTCAATCATTCACATTTTGTTTTATAACACTGTCATTGATGAATAGAATTAATTATAATGTCTAGTCAACTGCTTATTGCAGTTGTTGTTGTGGTGGTGTACCATTGAGTCAGAACAAACTCACAGCACACCTTCTGGCATTTTTCAGACAGTAAATGACAGCAGGAGTATACTGCCCATTCTTCTCCCACAGTGCGGCTGGTGTGTCTGAACACGAATCTTCAGGATTGCTGTGCAGCTTCTTACCATTAGACCACCAGAACGACTTTTAAATTACCATTTTTTCCCTCTGTAATCTACATACATAGCCTTATAAAATTTGCACAAAGGAAAAATAATATATAAAGACCTCTTAAAGATACCTGAAGCAATTTTTAAAAGACACAAACAGTATACAGTAAATCCAGGTTAACCTGATTTCTTCTTTAACATGCTGAAGAGACACAGCAACTCAATATGCTGCCTTCAGAAATTTGTTTATTCAAATCTAATAGAATTAATGGTTTACCGTCACTGTGTAATAATTGATTGTTAATAATCTTTCAAAAGAGAATTAAATTTTATACTCATCACTGCAAAGTCTTTAGAACTAATTGCAATATCAATTATTTAAAAAGGAACTGTCTCTATCAAGACTTGGTATAACACACAATACAATCAGAAAGAACGTCTGAGTCAGGAGATGTACAAAAATGATAACACTTCAGCTGGAATTTCTAGAAGAGGTTACAGCACAATCATCATTTCTGCAAGTCTGTGATAACAGAAAATTAAAGAATAACCTAGATAACCTCTTACAGTTCCTTTCGTGTCTGAGATTGTAAGAAATACAAAGGAGCATCAAGATCATCCTCTAAACAACAGATTTCCACAGAAAGCCTGACAGGGAGTTAGCTGGTGAGGACAAGCAAGAGATGTGCTTATAGTGTGTCGATTACCTACTCCTAACCATGTTAAGTATGAGGCCCTATTTTTAACAAGAAAGTAACAGAGTTGAAGGGTATAGTATACTTTGTCTGCTGATCTAGGAAACATAAATACTAAGAAATGTATGAAACCAACACTTTAAAGTAAATGTGCATTTCATTAGTGCTGATCTAAAACATGGTAGCCCCAGAAATATATTGTTGCTATATGTCATCGAGTCGCTTGAGACTCATAGCAACCCTATGTACAAGAGCCCTAAACGCCGTTCTATCCTGTGCCAACCTCACCATCTCAAACACACTCATTCCCACCGCTCCGCTCACAGAATCGATCCATCTCATCAAGGGACTTCCTCTCCTGTGCCGTCCCTCTCCAAGGACCAGTTCCTCCTTGCAACATGCCCAAAGTATATCAGACGAAGCTTCAGAATCCTTGACTCCAAGTAACATTCTGGCTTCACCCTCTCTGGGTCAAATCTGTTTGTTCTCCTAACAGTCCATGGTATATTCAGCACTCTTCTCTAGCACCACAGCTCAAAGGCATCAATTCTCTTTCTGTCATCCCTATTCACTGTCCAACTCTCCAATGCATAGCACATAACTGCAAAGACTACAGCCTGGATCAGGCACATCTTAGTCTCCAGCCTGACATCGCTGCTCTTCATTACTCTTGAGAGGTCCCTCACAGCTGACTTTCCCAATGCAATTCGTCTCCTGATTTCCTGGTTGCTGTTACCAAGAGTGTTGACGGTGGAGCCAAGTAAACTAAAACTGTTAACTATATCAATCTCTTCACCATCCATACTGATGCTGCCAATTGGCCCAGTGGTAAGAATCTTTGTCTTCTTGGATGTTGAGCTTCAATCCATATTGAAGACTGCAGTCCTTGACCTTCTGCAGCAAGTGCTTCAGGTCCTGCTCAGTTTCAGCAAGTAGGGTTGTGTCATCTGCATAATGCAGGTTGTTGATGACTCTTCCACCAATCCACAATGCCACATTCCTCCTTGTACAGCCCAATGTCTCAGATGATCTGTTCTGCATACAGATTGAAAAGGTATGGAGACACATTACATCCCTGACAGACCCCCTTCTTGATTCTGAACCATGTAGTGTCCTTGCTCTGTTCTGAGGACTGCCTCTTGGTCCAAGTACAGGTTTCGCATTAGCACAATCAAATGTTCTGGGATTCCCATTCTTCTCAGAGTCAGCCATAGCTTGTTGTGATCCACACAGTCAAACGCCTTTGCATAGTCAATGAAGCACAGACAGACATTCTTCTGGTACTCTCTGCTTTCTGCCAAGGTCCATCTTACATTAGCTATAATATCCCTAGTGCCGTGACCTTCTAAATCCAGCCTGCACATCTGGTAGTTCTCTGTTGACATACTGTTCCAAATGTTTTTGGATAATTTTCAGCAGAATCTTGCTTGCATGTGATATTAATGATAATGTTCGATAATTTCCACACTCTTTGGAGTTACTTTCTTTGGAATGGGAGCACATATCTATCTTTTCCAGTCAGACAGCCAACTGGCTGTCCTCCATATTTCTTGGCACAACTTAGTGAGCATATCCAGGGCAGTGTCTGTTTGTTGAAATAAGTCAATTGGTATGCCGTCAATTCCTGGATCCTTGTTTTTTGCCAATTCCTTCAAAGCCATTTGAACTTCCTCCTTCATCACCACAGACTCTTGCTCATATGTTATTTCATGAAATTCTTCTGTGTCAGCCAATTCCTTCTGATACAGTGACTGCACTCCTTCCATCTTCTCTTGATATTTCCTGGATCATTTAACATTCTATCCAAAGTATTCTTAAGTATTGCCACCCGTGACTTGAATTTGTTTTTCAGCTCCTTCAGCTTAAGAAACGCTGAGCGAGTTCAGCCCTTTTGATTTTCTGACTCCAACTCTCTGCACATTTCATTATAGTATCTTGCTTTGTCGTCCCAAGCTGCC
>NW_006399851.1:6347144-6354306 GCF_000299155.1 Elephantulus edwardii | reverse complement strand
AATCTCAATCTCTTCGCCATCCATCATGATGCTACCGATTGGTCCAGTGGTGAGAATGTTTGTCTTCTTGACATTGAGCCTCAGTCCATTGGAAAATAGTATTTGCAAGGAACTTCTTCAATAACATTGGCAAATACTAATAAAACAGCATAAAACAGTATTACTAAAGAAGAGTGCCACAAAAATATATATGGTATGATTGCAAGTATTTAAAACATGTAGGTGTAATTATATGTTCACAAGTAAGTGCATGTAAACTGTGTGTGTGTGTAGAAGAGGAAGCTCTGGTGGCCTAGTGGTTAAGAAATTGTGCTGTAATCCTAAAGGATGGGCAATCTCCCGTATGATTAAGGGCTCATTGGGAAGGCCAGCTAAGGCTTGGTTCCAACTGGCCGTTACATACAATATATATCTGACTGCTGTTATTGTTATACGCCATCAATTCGACTACAACTCATACTGATCCTATAAGCAATGGCTCCGAATGTTGCCCTATCCTGAGCTACCCTCACAGCCTCAGACATACAAAACTCCACTGTCACAGTCACTGTGTCAATTCATCTCATCCAGAGTCTTCCTCTCCTGCACTGACTCTACCCTTCCAAGCGTGATGTCCTTCTTCTTCAAGGATTGATCCCTCCTGGTGACATGCCCGCATTATGTGAGATGGAGCTTTCAAGTCTTCGCCTGTAAGGAGCAAATTGATTTCACCATCTCTAGGACAGACCTATTTGTTCTCTTGGCATTCCATGTATGTTCAATACTCTGTTCCAGCACCACATCTCAAAGGCATAGATTCTTCTTCTTTCATTCTTATTCACTGTCCAGGTCTCAGATGTACAGCAAATAACTGAGAGGATCATGGCATAGATTAGGCACACTTTAGTCTCTAAAGTGACATCACTGCTCTTTAGTATTCTGGAGAGATCCTTGATAACAGATTTTCCCAATCCAAATAATCTTTTTATTTTCTGACTGCTGGTGCCAAGAATGTTGATTGTGGATCCAAGCAAGATCATTAACAATTTCAATCCTTACTCCATGTATCATGATACTTCTTACTGGCCCGTTAGTAAGGGTCCTTCTTTTCTTGATGTTGAGCTGCAACCTATATTGAAGGCTGCAGTCTTTAATCTTCGGCATCAAATGCTTTAACTCCTCAGTTTCAGCAGCAAGATTTATCATTTGCATACTGCAGCTTGTTGATGAGTCTTCCTCTGATCCTAATGCCATATTCTCCTTCATAAAGTCCAGCCTCCTGAGTAATCTGTTCTACGTAAAGATAGAAAAGGTACAGAGAAAGCACACAAAGGGTGTGTGTCAGGGATGCATCCTGTTTCCTTATGTTTTCAATCTATATGAAGAATAGATCATTCTGGAGGCTGGGCTTTATAAGGAGGGATGTGGCATCAGGATTGGAAGAAGACTCATCAACAACCGACATTATGCAGATGACACAACCTTGCTTGCTGAAACTAAAGTGGGCCTGAAGCACTTGCTGCAGAAGGTCAAGGAGCATAATCTTCAATATGGATTGAAGCTCAACATCAAGAAGATAAAGATTCTCACCACTGGGCCAACTGGCAGCACCATGATGGATGAAGAGGAAACTGTGGTTGGTAACAGTTACAGTTTGTTCAGTTCCACAATCAGTTTGTTCAGTTCCACAATCAACACTCCTGGCATCAGCAGTCAAAAAATAAAAGACAAATTGTATTAGGTAAATCTGTTGTCAGGGACCTTTCCAGAGTAGTGAGAAGCCATGATGTCAGTCCTAGAGACTAAGGTGTGCCTGATTCAGTCCATGGTCTTTGCAATTACTTGCTACGCATCAGAGAGCTGGATGATAACTAAGGATGATAGAAAAAAATTGATGCCTTTGAGTTGTGGTGCTGGAGAAGAGTCTTGAACATATCATGGACCACCAAGAAAACAAACAGGTCTGTTTTGGAGAGTAAAATCAAGTGTCTTACATACTTTGGACACGTAGCCAAAGGGACCAGTCCTTAAAGAAGGACATCCTGCTTGGAAGGGTGTCGGGACAGCGCAGGAGAGGAAGACCCCAGATGAGATGGATTAATACAGTGACTAGTGAAATGGGGGTAGGTGTGTCAGAGTCAGTGTGACTGGCTCAGGACGGGGCAGGCTTCAGAGCCAATGTACATTGCTATGAATCACAAGCAACTTGACAGGTCATAACAATAACAGTGTTCCCTTGCTCCACTCAGAAAAAGCTTCCTATTCTAGGTATAGGTTTCACATAAGCATACCCAGGTGTTCTGAAACTCTCGTTCTTCTCAATGTTAGCCACAATTTATTGTGATCTACATAGTCAAATGCCTTTGCACAGCCAATGTAACAAATAAAGATCCTTCTGGTATTCTCTACTTTCAAGCATAATTCATTCGACATCAGCAATGATATCCCTGGTGCTATAGTCTCTTCTAAATTCAGCTTGTATTTCTGGCTGTTCTCTATTAATGTATTTATTGTTCTAGTTGGGGTGGGTTTTGTTTTGGTTTTTTTATTTTTTTAATCTTCAGCAAGATTTCGAATTTCCACATTCTGCAGGATCATCTTTTGTGGGAATGGGAGTAAGTAAGAATCTCTTCCAGTCAGCTGGCCAGGTAGCTGTACTTCAGATTTCTTGGCACAGCCCTGGTGAGCACATTCAGAGTTGCATCTGTTTGTTCAAATATTGGTATTTCATCACTTCCTGGTGATTTATTTTTAGTTGCCATCAAATTAATTCTAACTCACTGGGACTCCAAGTATACAGAGGAGAACTGCTACCGAGGATTGCCAAAGCTCTGGATCAAGTAGGAGATCCCAGGAAACAACTTTGGAGAAAGGATATGGTTTATTAGTCAGGACAGGTTCCAAACAAGAAAACTCGGTTTCCTCTCAGCCATGCTAGTTGGCAGGCCCCCTCAGTTTCTGCCCTCCTCAGACAAGTGTGAACAGCTCTTCAGCTCTGCCAATAAATGCCTGGATCTACTCTGCTCACTCCAGTTCAGGTAACTGGCAAGTCCACCACTGCCAATCACCAGTCCTATGATCTATGCCACTCTTGTGCTGCCACCACTTCTCTACTACTGAGCTCTGCTGTCCTTGCTGCATTTCACACTGTCATGTGTCACCATTTTCAACAGCAGCTCTCTCTACTGCATGGAAGAGGTCCTCAGCACAGGAACTCCAGGTCCAAAGGACACACTCTACTTTTTTTTTTTTAATATTAGCCCAACAACAAGTACCAACTAATCCCTGCAAGGCCACTTAATCCTTATGGGGTGGTTTTATGCATTCTATTTGCAAAGCAAACTGACCAGTCCTACAAGATGAACAAAATGGTCCAATTACAGAGAACAGCTCAGCAGAAAATTTGTAGCAGTAGTATAAACCTAAGAACACAAAGATGGTTCATATTATATATTACATATATTCATTGTTGTTGTGAAACTTCGAGAAGGAACCAACCCATTGCTGACCATCTGGCGGTTTTCAGAGGCAGTTAATCAATCGCACGCAAGGAAAATGTCCATCTTTCTCCTGTAAAACAGCCGGTAGTTGTTTGAACCTCTTATCTTCAGGATTGTAGCGCTGCTTCTTACCACTAGGATACCAAGTTCATTTGAAAGATGGACAATATATACTAAACTACTATCCTTCATCCTTTAATTTCCACATTACAAATCTTAGTACCCATGCAATCATTTACAAAGTCATCAGTGTTACTAGGTTATGACTTTAAATAAACTAAGTGAAATACTCGAAACTACCTCAGAATGGCATCACAACTGACAAACTTACTGACCAGAGTTAGGCCTTTCATATGTTCCTGAAAACTATGACTAATTCTAGTAGAATCTACTTGAGATGGAGAAAGGAAAGAGAGTCCATTTGTTTTATACTACCAAGATGTAGTTCATATTTCTACACAGAAAAGCAGGACAAAGGATAGTGTCTTATTTAACTTCTTTAATTCTACTTCTGCAATTCTTTATTTAAAAAAAATAATAACCTTAAGTCTGAGAGAACAACACAATGCAGCAAGATGTTTGTTCCAATGGCATTTACTACTGGAAAAAATTAGAAGCTACCACACAACAGAATTTTGTTTATTTTTTTCTGTAATGTCCCTATGTCATTTTTTATTTTGCCTGGGACTTGAAAAGGTTGGAAAATTGTTATTTTCTTTTGGATTCAGCTATGCTGTACAGTAGATTCTGCCTTGCCAGGGGCTATAGAGTCCACAAATTCAACGCTTTCTTCCTGTGAGGCCTTAAAATATTTCCATTGACTTTTTTCTGCTTCAGACACACAGGTACCTACTGATGTTTTTCTGGTATATCCTAACATTACAGTTAATTTATAATTAATGATGTGCTCTGATAACAATCAATCTTCTTTTCCATGCCAAAAACACATGCCTATGCAGCTTCTCTTACATTTTTACACTTTGTAAACCTTTTATTTTGGCGTGGCCAGGGAGAAAATAATTTTCTTAAAATAAACCACAAACTGACAATCAGGACATCTCAATGTTGAAAAGAACAGCAAGTAAAATTTGGCCTGGGATGTCACAGAATATTTCTGCACAAAAAAAAGCTTGTTTCCTATAGTCTTTATTCTGAAACATCATTGATAACCAGCATGCCATTATAGATTTTTTCCCTAAAATGGGGTTGGGAATGAAAGCAGCCACAAGAAAAAAAAAGTCTTATTATTCAGGAGGAAAACAAAATATAGAGACATAGAGGGAGTTGTAAAGTGTTAAAGCTTTTCCAATAATGAAAATCAAGTTATTCTAAAAACTAAGGTGATGGCAATTCCCTATACACTCAAACTACTGTTAAAGTCTTTGACAGGTAACGTTTCTTAACCATTACCGTCTATATTTAAAATCATAATAATTATTAGATCAACTAGAAGTTCTAATCTACGAACAGGTACCTAGTCTTAAGTCTGCTGGAGTTTGAGTCTGCCTTTGAATTATGGTATTGGAGAAGGGTACAGAAGAGCTCATGAACTGTCAAAAGAACAAGAAAGCCTGGCTTACAGGAAGTGCAACCATGACTATCCTTTGAGGCAAGGATGGTGAAACTTCATTTCCAATACTTTGGGCATGTGGCTAGCAAAACCTAATCTTTAGAAAGAAGCATCATGCTTGGAAAGGGAGAGGATCAGGGAAATGGAGGAAGGCCATCAAAAGATGGACTGACACAGTGACTTGTAACAATGGACTGATACTATCAGGGATGAAGAAGATGGCACAGGGCAGGTAAGGTTCACATCAGCTAGTCATAGGGTCGTTATGGGAGATGGTTGACTTCATGTCACTTATAAAAAAACAGTCGGCTGGAATGAGATTATAGGGCTGTATTTCAGGGTACAGAACTAAGTAATTCTGTAAACTGGTGGGACCACTCTGGCAGTCTGAATCCTCCAGATGCTCCTCAGAAGACTGTCAGGCCTTCTCTGGTGATTTACAGCCTCTAAAAATCAGTTAGAGAGTCAGCTAAAATGGTCATGACTGGGTAGAAATGAGTTTGCATTTTTTGTTTTGAGGTAACATGAGACAGTGTGAACAATAAGGGCTTTGTATTCCATAAACAGAGACCTCAATTCCTGGTTCCACTACTTCACTGTCTGCTTGTTATCAGGTAAATTAATCTTACTCCAAAACCGGACCATTTTCAATCAGGAGGAAAAAAACAACAACATTGAAATGGCACAGTTTGTCTTACAAAATGGACTCTCAGGGAGGTACAACGGGTTAATGTGCTCAGGTACTAACTAGAGGTGGAGATAAAGAGTCCTCCCAGAAGTACCTTTTAAAAAAGCCTTGGAGATCTACCACAGGAAAAGCTGCCACTGAAAACCCTCTGGTGCACACTTCTACTGTGGCACACAAGAGTCAGATCAACAACAGGAGGTTAGGTGCATGGTGAGCTGGCCTTACAAGACAGCTACAATAGCTGAAAGGAATAGCTGATGGACTAGACACAAAATAGACACACAATATATGTCTGTTCTTAATCCTTCTTTGCTAAATAGCAAATTGCTTTTCTCTTTTATTTATTCATTGCACATTTTCTTTTCTCTTCTCTTCCTGCAATGCGCCCCTTCTTCTAGATTGTTCTCATACATGTAATGAATAATCATATATTTCTTTCAAACAGTTCTTCTCTAATGCAGTGTTCATTATCTATCCATTCTTTTCCCATTTTCTCCGCAACTTACCCTCATCTGTCTCATTTGATGAGAAAAGTGTTACGCAGTTATTTATCCTTTAGTGACTGAGATGTTTCACTTAGCATAGTGTTCTCAAGGCTCCCCTATGTTGTGTAATGTTTTACTATGTCATTGTTTTTCAATGCTGCATAGTATTTCATTGTGTGGATGTTGTTGTTGTTGTTACGTGCTTGGTTTAACGCTCTCGAGACCATGGTCTTTGCTATCACTTGTTATGCATCAGAGAGTTGGACAATGACTAAGGAGTATAGAAGGAGAATTGATGCCTTTGAGCTGTGGTGATGGAGAAGAGTATTGAGGATAGCATGGACTGCTAGGAAAACAAACAGATTCATCCTGGAAAGGGTGAAACTGGGCCGCTCCATGGAGGCAAGGATTCTAAGGCTCCGTCTGACATATTTTGGACATGTTGCAAGGAGGGACAGGTCCTTGGAGAGGTACATCATGCTTAGTAGGGTAGAGGGACAGCACAGAAGGGGAAGGCCCCCATGAGGTGGACTGATTCAGTGATTGGGGTAATCGGGATGGGTGTGTCAGAGACAGTGCAATTGGCACAGGACAGAGCAGAGTTTAGGGCTGCTGTACATAGGGTCGCTATGAGTCACAAGGGACTTGATGGCACGTAACAACAACAACAACAACAGGATGAATCTGTTTTCTTAGCCATGGTAACCTCAAATACTCTTCTCCAGCACCATAGCTCAAAGGTATTAATTCTCCTTCTATCCTCCCTAGTCACTGTCGAATGCTCTGACACATAACAAGTGATTGCAAAGACCATGGCCTGTATCAGATGCACCTTAGTCTCCAAAGAGACACCATTGCTCTTCAGTACTTTGGAGAGGTCCCTAACAGCAGACTTTCCCATCGCAATACGTCTTTTAATTTCCTGGCTGCTGCTGCCAAG
>NW_006399851.1:6345951-6347044 GCF_000299155.1 Elephantulus edwardii | reverse complement strand
GGCGCTCTAAAGCAATACTCAGAGTCTCATCTGACATCCATCTTGGTCTTTTCTTCTTTTTCAGCCTTTGTAATGATTTTTTGCATTCTTCATGGACGATTTTCTTGATATCCTCCCAGAGCTCATTTGGTCTACGCTCATTGGTGCTCAAGGCCTCAAATCTGTTCCTGAGATGGTTTTGAAATTCGAGTAGGACAGACTTAAGATTAAATTTTGGTTCCCATGGACTTGATTTCATTTTCCTCAACTTCAGCTTGAATTTGCATATGAGTAGTTGGTGGTCTGTCCCGCAATCAGCACGGGCCTGGTTTTCACTGCTGATCTTGAGGTTCTTCACCAAGTCTTTCCACAAATGTAATCGACTGGATTCCTATGCATACCATCAGGTGAAAGCCATGTGTATAGCCTGTGTTTATGTTTTTTTATAAAAGGAATTTGCAATGAATAAATCATTGAATGTGCAGAACTCTATCATTCTATCTCCAGCCTCAGTTCTCTCACCAAGCCTGTGTTTTCAAATGATGTTTTCTAGGAATAGAGTAAGAGCCCAGAATATAGTTCCAAGTGTTAAACATAATACACAAGAAGGTAATTCTCATTGCAAGAATATGAAACAGCCCAAATGTCCAACCACAATAGAATGGATAGAGAAATTATGGTACATTCACATGATGGAATACTATGCAGCATGCAGGAGTAATGATTTTATAAATCACTACCTTACTTGGGAAGGACTAGAGAACATTATGCTAAGTGAACTAATTCAGTCACACATGGACAAATACTGTATAAGACCATTACTGCAAAACATGTATGAGGATCCAGGGGGAAAGGTGGGGAGCAGAAGGGTGAGGCTGGATGGGGGATGGGGTGTTAATAATAGGGTTGCACAGTTTGATTGGTGAAGCAAGGTAAAGGAAATGGGAAAGATCTAGTGTCAAAAACAATGTATATGAATTTTGTAACTAAACTAATGTTGTTGTTGTTATGTGCCCTTGAGTCGTTTGCGACTCATAGTGACCCTATGTACAACAGCCCTAAACCCTGCTCTATCCTGTGCCAATCGCATTGCCTCTGACACACCCATCCCGAT
>NW_006399851.1:6323243-6337362 GCF_000299155.1 Elephantulus edwardii | reverse complement strand
ATTGGAGGCTGCAGTCCTTGACCCTCTGAAGCAGGTGCTTCAGGTGCTCCTCTGTTCAGCAAGCAGAGTTGTCATCTGCATAACGCAGATTGTTGATAGATCTTCCACCAATCCTGAAACCATATTTCTCCTTATAGAACCCAGCCTCCCAGATAATCTGTTCTGCATACAGGTTGAAAGGGTATGGAGATAGGATGCATCTCTGGCGTACGCCCTCCCCAGTTTTGAACCATGCAGTTTTTCCTTCTCTGTTCTGACAACTCCCTCTTGGTCCAAGTATAGGTTTCGCATTAGCACGATCAAGTGTTCTGGGATTCCCATTCTTCTCAGAGTCAGCCACAGTTTGTTATGGTCCACACAGTCTAACACCTTTGCACAGTCAATGAAACACAGACAGACATTCCTCTGGTATTTCCTGCTTTCAGTTAAAATCCATCTAACACTAGCTACAATATCTCTAGTACCATGACCGCTTCTAAACCCAGCCTATGTGGATGTAGCATTGTTTTTCTATCCATTCATTTATTGATGGACACTTGAGTTGCATCCATCTCTTTGCTACTGTGAATAAAGCCTCAATAAATGTAGGTGTGTATACATCTATTGGGGTGGCAGCTCTGGTTTCAGCAATTTTTTTAACTAACCAAACAACATCATACATATACAAACAACATCATACATATACAGGGCTAAGCAAAATTCTAACTCACTCATGCACTATGAAAACATATTTAGAAAACTAAAAAAACCAACAACTCTATTAAGGAAGTAAAAGTATATTATTAAAGCACCTAAAATATCACATCATGCTACAAAAATGAGCCCTATGTGGTACTTCAAACAAGCAGATACCTAGGACTGGTGATGCTTCAGTAAGTGAAATTTCATTATGGAAATCTTTGTTAGGTGAATAAAAACTAAATTAAAGTGAGATCCTTGTTCTGTAAAACATAACCTAAAGTGAAAGGATAAATGCAGTCAGACCCTAAATAAATACATAAGGAGTTGGATACAACCCCAAATAATTTCTTTATTCATCTAAAACTGCACACAGAGAGAAGCCAGAACTTCTACTTATTCTAACATACAGTCTTGTATTACAGGTTAGTAAAAGCTGCTGTATTATCTTCCATTTGTACCCAGTAATCAAATACAACAGCACGCTTTACTCATTTGGAAACTGCCTGAGCAGCATTTACACTCAATCTGAAACCAGAGAGGGCAGTTCTTCCTTTAATCCATCTGGGTAAATGTACATAAAAGAATTGTTTTTCAGAAAGCCACAGAGGTTATCATCTAAGACTGTTAAAGTATTATCATGAACAAATATAATTATGAAAAAAAGTTGTTAGCTTTTGTTGTTGTTGTTAAGTATAAAGCTGAATGAGTAAGAATTAATGGTGCTTAAAAATGACAAAAAAATTGAAAAATATTCCTAATAATGCAATTTTATTAATATCCACCCAAGCATCCTCCTCCTTGCAGAGAGAAAAAAATTTAAGAGTCTGCATGTTCAAGTATAACCAGGCTAGTTTCCTTTCTTTTAAAATATAAAACGTAAGTTCAGACACAACTATTTTACATTATATGAAGAGACCTGGTGGGCGAGTGGTTAAACTGTTAGGAGTTAACTGCAAGACTGGCAGTTGGAACCTACTAGATGTCTACTAGGAGAGGAAGTAGCACTCTGTTCCCTTAAAGACTGGTGGTCCAGGAAACCGTGGAGGTGGTTCAACTCTGTTTAATTAGTCATAACTGATTCAACAATAATGGATTTGTTTTGAAATATACTATATAATGTTAACACAACACACACACACACACGGCACTGGTGGCCTAGTGGTAAGAATCTGCACTGCCATCCCAAAGGTTCAAATCCACCAGATGCTCAGCGGAAGAAGGAAGGACAATCCTCCTATGCGATTTACTGCTTCTGAAAACTCAACAGAGGTCAGCTCTGGGTCTGTTCTGACTCAATAGCACACAATAAGAGATCTATATATAGATAAATAGAGACAGAGATACACTCATGCATACTTGTGCTTATGGTAAAAACAAAAATGGGAGGACAAATCCTGAAATGGTACTTACTGAAGGGGAGAGGGCAGAGACAGAAGCAGACTATTGGACCATACTGTTTTCTACATTTAACTTGAGAACCATGTAAATACTCTAAAAAAAATAAACAATAAAGTCAAATAAATTCCTAAATATTAAAATGTGGCAAAAGAATTGTAATATGTATAAAATTGTGGCATAATGCACAGAAACATATGACACTAAACACATAATTTAACTGTATACTCTTTTGGGACATATTGTGATGACAGAAAAAATACTAAAAGGAAAAAAAAAGCCAAAAAGCAAATGTTAGTGTTGGCATTATTATACAAAAAGGTTGCATTTATATGGTAGATTATGGCAAATAAGTCATTCTATCATTCCAGATCCTTGAAGTCATTAAAGACAAGGATTTCACTGTTGAGATAAAGGAGATAAAAGAATTGGATCAAAAGTTAAGAAGGTAAAAATATCTCTATTTCTGATTTTAACCTTAAAAATATACGTGTATTTGTAGATGTGTATATCAGACAGGCAACAAACATACACATACAGTCTACTGCAAACGCCTACAAACACTGACATCCCAGCAGTGAGTAAACGTAACATCTAGACTATTGCTTCCAGATACTATCATCCACCATTTCTAGGTTCAACAAGAGATGAATAGTCAAAAAGCAAAAGGATGCTTGACTGACAAAAGGGAAAAACATGAGCAATGACATGACAGCACCAAGGAACACAGTCTATTTAAGTGGAACAAATGACACAGTCCATTCAGAGACTAGAAGTTGGGGACAATACACAGCAGACCCTAAAGGTCATGACGAGTTGTTTATTCAGGGAAGGGTGCAAGGAAGGGATTCAGACTTACTGAGATGAGTCACTATGCTACTGCCTTTTATGAATTGTCTTCATTAATTTTTAAAACAGGGAGTTTGGTGGCCTGATAGTTAGGAGCTGTGCTGCCAGTACAAAGGCACATGGCTGGAATCTACCACTACTCTGTGGGAGAAAGATGAGCAATCTCCTCTCATGTGATTTACAGCCTCTGTAAAGGTCAGCTATGAGTTGTTTCTGACTCAACAGTATATAAAAACAATCTTTACAAAAGCCATGTGAAACAGACACGAATCTTCCTCTTCCACAGAAGGATGCTACAGGTTATCTACAATGTGTGGATTGTATTCCATAAAGTATTCAATGGTTTATTGTTTAGTAGATCCAGGTGCCCATGATTAAGTTTTAACCCAGCCTTTAGCCTTCTGCAAAATCCAAGAACTCAAAATCACATATTAAGGTGGAAAGATTCTCAGGCAACTAGTGGTTTCCTCACAGGCTACATCCAAGATCTTATTACAAAAATAGGATAATAGGGACAATAGGGAGGGCTGCAGGAAATGAATGGCTAGATAATGAATATTGTGTTGGAATAGGTGAAGGGAAGATTCATCTGAATTTAAGGGACAACAAGGTATTATGTGTTCTGCAATTAACACTCTAGATCAAATGGGGGCAAGGTAGGGAAGTGGGAAACAAATGCAGAGGGCTAAAAGGAACAGGAGAGAGGGGAGAAGGAGCAGAGATTAGCCAATGGATGGGCAGGATGAAGGGTAAACAGAATACAGTGAAGATTTGATAACATTTGTAAATAATGGTACTGTATAAAACAAAATGCATATGAGTGATTAAATGAAAGTTAATTTAAAAAAAAATAACCAACAAACCAAAAACCCCAAACTCTGCACATATCACCAAACCCACAAACTTAGTGTTGTCATTCCACAAGCTACCAAGTAAGTAAAAAGCTCACTGTACTCCATTTCCAGGGACAACTATGCAACCAGTGGCCAAAAAGAAAGGCCCAAGAGGGGAGATAGAGTAGTGAAACACACACAAAAAAACCCCTCCAGAGAGAAGCAGCCCATGATGACTGAGGTGTGCCCAAATGACCTTTAAATATAGATGGAGTCTGCCATAATAGATATTCCAAATTTCCATTTATCACAAAAAAATCAACAACTTAGCATCTATTCCAGAACTCATATTATTTGATATCCTAAACCCCATAACAAATAATATGGCTGCAAATTGTTTGGGAAACATGACTGCCACTCCCATCTATTTTTATGTTTTCTGTTATTACTTCTTCTCGCCTTTCAGTAACTATAAGCTGCAAGCTTGCACAAATCCAAAACCTCATGATACACAGCAAAGAGACATGTCCAATATTTCTTTTTATTGGCATTCTCAATAAAATATATCAAGCAGCCAGAGTATTCAGTATACCATAAAAAGCCTTCAAGGCTCGATCGTGATTTGAATTGAGAAAGAAAACACAAAAATGTTTCTACACAGAAAGAATAGCTTCACTTTTTTGCTCAAAGATGTGCTAGTACCTGGAAACAGGCACAAAACAAGACTGACTGTTGCAAATTTCTTTTAAGTAGTGTAAAAGGAAACACCTTATTTTTAACCCTTGAACTTAACTGAAAAGTATTTAAGTATTTGGGACTTTTATGCTGAATTTTCAAGGGTTGCACGTATTCATATATCTTTAACAATATAGACACTGTGCTCTGGAAATATCTTGCAGGTAAAAGGTAATATTTTTATTCTGGAAAAAAAAATTGGTAAGCATTTTTTAGTGGAATGCTAATGTGGGGTTTAGAGTACTGAAAATATAAAGCTAGGGCTATTGTTGTTGTTGTTGTGTGCCGTCAAGTCACTTGCGACTCATAGCGACCCTATGTACAACAGCCCTAAATTCTGCTCTGTCCTGTGCCAATCGCACTGTCTCTGACACTCCCATTCCAATTATCCCAGTCACTGAATCAATCCACCTCATAGAGGGCCTTCCCCTCCTGCGCTGTCGCTCCACCCTCCCAAGCATGATGTCCCTCTCCAAGGACCGGTCTCTCCTCACAACATGTCCAAAGTATGTTAGATGGAGCCTCAGAATCCTTGCCACCAAGGAGCCACCCGGTTTAACCCTTTCCAGAACGAATCTGTTTGTTTTCCTAGCAGTCCATGGTATTCTCAATACTCTTCTCCAGCACCACAGCTCAAAGGCATCAATTCTCCTTCTATCCTCTTTGGTCATTGTCCAACTCTGATGCATAACAAGTGATTGTGAAGACCATGGCCTGTATCAAATGCACCTTAGTCTCCAGAGAGCCACCATTGCTCTTCAGTACTTTGGAGAGGTCCCTAACAGCAGACTTTCCCATGGCAATGCACCTTTTAAATTCCTGGCTACTGGTGCCAAGAGTGTTGAGTGTGGAGCTAAGCAAACTAAAGCTGTGTGCAATCTCAATCTCTTCACCATCCATCCTGTTGCTGCCAATTGGTCCAATGGTGAGAATCTTTGTCTTCTTGACATTGAGCCTCAATCCGTATTGGAGGCTGCAGTCCTTGACACTCTGCAGCAGGTGCTTCAAGTCCTCTTCAGCTTCAGCAAGCAGGGTTGTGTCATCTGCGTAATGCAGATTGTTGATAAATCATCCACCAATCCTGACCCCACATTTCTCCTCATAGAGCCCAGCCTCCCAGATAATCTGTTCTGCATACAGGTTGAAAAAGTATGGAGAAAGGATGCATCTCTGGCGTACGCCCTTCCCAATTTTGAACCATGCAGTGTTCCCTTGCTCGGTTCTGAGGACTGCCGCCTCGTCCAAGTATAGGTTTCGCATTAGCACGATCAAGTGTTCTGGGATTCCCATTCTTCACAGAGTCAGCCACAGTTTGCGTGCTATGCATCAGAGAGTTGGACAGTGAATAGGGTAAATAGAAAGAGAACTGATGCCTTTGAGCTTTGGTGCTGGAGAAGAGTGTTGAATATACCATGGACTGCTAGGAGAACAAACAGGTTTGTCCTTGAGAAGGTGAAGCCGGAATGCTCCTTGGAGTCAAGGATTCTGAAGCTTCATCTGACACACTTTGGGCATGTTGCAAGGAGGGACTGGTCCTTGGAGAGGGACATCGTATTTGGCAGAGTGTAGGGGCTGCGAAGGAGAGGAAGACCTTCGATAAGACGGATCGACTCTGTGACTACAGCGGTGGGAATAAGTGTGTTTGACATGGCTAGGTTGGAACAGGATAGAACAGTGTTTAGAGCTCATGTCCATAGAGTCGCAAACGACTTGATGGCACATAACAACAACTACAACATTATTTTTCAAACCATTTACTATGTGACTGTCAAATATCCTATCTGTTAAAGAAATATATCATCATAATTCTTTATTTAAATGAGTTTTAATCCTTTCATTCAAATATACATTTTTTCATAGACGATCCTAACGTGGATCGACTTAGGCTCAGCTGGGGCCCCATCTTACCACTGGATTCCATGCTATCTAGAAATAATAACTTTTAAAGGAAATAAAATATGTCTCAAAATTGGTGTTATCTGACTAAAGGAAAGGTTTAAAAAGGCTTAAAAATATCTATGGTCATATAAATTTACAAGATTTAAGGCAGGTTCCAGAAATACCTTAATAGGAGCTAATAACAGCAAGAGTCAAGCTGTGAAGTTCACTTGTAAACTCCAGAGGGTCTCTTCTCTTACCACATCCCAAAGCATTGGAAGCCACTCAAAACCCAATGAAAAATCACTGGCATTCATTCAAAGTCCATTCTGAATGAAGAAGTATAATGAAATCAAAACAAAGGTCTCCAATTTGTCATCCCTGGCTTACTGAGAGAGAACTAAGAGTGCTCCAGGACTGCAGGTAACCTGATCTCAAGCCAACTACAGCATTTCCTAATGGACACATGTATAGTAATATGGTGACTAACTTGGGACTGCCAAAAGTTCCATAAAATTAATGATGAAAACAAACGTAAAACACCACCCCATCCCAAGGCAATTCATCCATAAAAGCAGACTGAAAGACAAAAATGCAACAACAGCAATCAGCCATGAGACAGTGAAAGGATAACCTGTTTGCTGGCAGGTAACAATTCTTCCAACTGAAGTGTGTGATCTAGGGTAAGTCACTCAGTAAGAGGGGTATTAAAAATCTGTCTCTGCAAAGGAAGCAATGAATAGTAGCCATGTCTAACACAGAGTCTGTCATAAATGAGCACTCAATAAAATCTATTTCCTTCACTTCTAGGGATTCCTTTTTAAAAAACCAACACATCTATTTCATCCATTCAGTTTCTTGATCCCTCTAACAACAATCTGGGCAAAATGTCTCTGTTTAAAACTGCACCATTCTTTCACATCCCTGTAGAAATGCTGCTTTTTATGCTGGTATCTATTCTAAATTAAATTTCACTGGTGGCCTGGTGGTAAGGAGGTGCTGCAAACTTCAAAAAGCATGTGGTTTGAATCCACCAGCTCCCTGCAAGAGAGAGGCAATCTCCTGTGTGATTTGCTGCCCATGAAAACCCACTGGAGGGTCAACTATGGGTCAGTTCCAACTCCCCAATACAGAACAGAAGATATTTTAATAGGAATTGAAAATTTGGTTCCTATTATATAATTTACTACTACCACTGGAATTTCTGAATGGCATTCTATACATCTAAAATAGCAATAGTATGAGCTGTGACATAGTGAAAAAGACAGACAAGAATTCTAATCCTGGCTCTGGTCTTCTCTTCTCCTTTGGAACTGACTCACAGAAGGCTGTTTTTCCCTTCTGCAAGATGAAGACAATGATGGCACCAAGTCGTAAATGGTACCAATACCAATTGTTTTGTAGGGTCACATGAGGTTATTTAATTGGAACTGGTCCAGAAATGCAGTAAGAATTTGGGCCATTATCCGTAATAACATACAAAATAACAAAACTGTGTTTTTCTAAACAATTCACTTAAATATAGAAGCCTTATAACCAGACAATAAACCTCCAAAATAAAAATACAGGACGATGCTACTGGGGAAGGAAGGAGAGTGGACTTCACTGAAAACTGCACAGCAAGCACACAGCTGGGTTGGGGGTCAGCTCATTTCAGTGGTTTGAGGGGAATTAATGGAGTGATGGAACAAAGGTGCTCAAGCTCTCCAGGACACTCTTTAAGGCCCCATGTAGCTCCTAATTAAAAAGCAGTATTTTGAAATGGAAAACATTACTTAGGAATTAAAACACATTTTTTCCTTAGAAGAAAAAATATACACATTGACTGGCATCTCTAATCGAGTCTTAAAATTTTATAAATATACCCCTAGTTAATATAACATTAATCCAGAAACAGTGAATAGGGTTGATAGAAAGAGAATGGATGCCTTTGAGCTGTGGTGCTGGAGAAGAGTGTTGAATATACTATGGACTGCTAGGAGAACAAACAGGTTTGTCCTGGAGAGGGTGAAGCCGGAGTGCTCCTTGGAGTCAAGGATTCTGAAGCTCTGTCTGAGATAGTTTGGACATGTTGCAAGGAGGGACTGGTCCTTGTAGAGGGACATTATTGTTTGGGAGAGCGGAGGGACAGTGCAACAGAGGAAGACCTTTGATGAGAGGGATCGATTCTGTGAGTGCATAGGGTCACTATGAGTGGCAAGCAACTTGATGGCACATAACAACAACAATCCAGAAACCAATTGTTAACTACAGCAATGTTCTACAGGCAAAACTTCAGTCAGAATTCTTCTTTCAGAAAGCATGAAACCTATTTTCCTCAAATACCATCCATATTTGACTATAGTGGTCTCAACAGAGACAGGACCACCCAACAAAGTGCATATATGTTACATATGTGGGGGGCATTTTAAAAAATACAGAGAATTCAAAAAGTATATAAAACAAAAGAATAATTTAGCCCTCATAGTCTCATTCACCATACACAGCCAGCCCCCCTGCTATCCATCTCCAAATTCAAAACTGCATAGGTATTTCTGCTTGTAGTGGCAACTGGCATTTTACAGGACAGACATGAGAGTCACCAGAAATACAGCAAAAAGCCTAGACAGATCAATCTCTAAACAAAAGTGTCTGTCACTAAGGATCCTGCAGGGAAGCACTGGGAAGGTTCAAGAACAGCCTCTCAAGCAGAGGCAACTAACGGATATAAACCTAGTAAAGCTGGAGGTCCTGTATACAGACAGACACCAACTGCAAGCTAATCAAACCCGTTTATAAGAAAACAGATAAAAAGAGACTTTACAATCAAAAGTAAAGTTATTTAATGCAAGCACTACGAAGTGCTTCATTTAAAAAAGGATGATGTTGCTGTTGTTATGTGCTGTTGAGCTGCCTGTGACTCATAGCAACCCTATGTACAACAGCTCTGAATCTGCTCTATCTTGAGCCAATTCATTGTCTCCAACACACCTCTAACCATTATCTCTCACTGAGTCAATCATCTCATCCAGGGTCTTCCTCTCTTTTGATATCCTTCCACTCTTCCAAGCACAGTGAGGTTTAATTATACCCTTTGGGGATTTTAGAAATCACTAAAGTCACTACTGAGAATGCCTTTAATTAAGGGAGCTCTGGTGGCCTAGTGGTAAGAAACTGTGCTGTAATCCCAGAGGCACATGCTCAAATCCATGCTGTGCAGGAAAAGGATGGACAATCTCCTCTTGTGCTATTTACTATCTCTGGAAACCCACTGGAAGGTTAGCTATGTGTCGGCTCCAACTTGATAGCACATATCAACAAAAAAGTTATTGTCACCAAAGTGGTATGGTACTGACTGATACAGGAATAATTAAGCAGTACACCAGACCAGGAATCCAAATATATAGAGGAAGTTCCCATATATACAGAGAATTATATGGCAATTTCATGAGAAAAAAAATTCATTTAATTAAACAATTCTTGGCTTTATTTCAAGGAAGGGAAAATCAACTCCCTATATCATAAAACATGCAAAATTCAAACTAATTGTCATCCAACTTGAACTAACTCATAGCTGACTCTCTCCACTGAGTTTCCAAGGCTCTAAACAGCACCAGAGACTGTGTATCCGTCTCCTTTGAAGCCAGTTGTGGATTGGAACCACCTGAGAAGAGTGGCCTCTGGGTCAACAATACAACTCCTTACAGCAAAGTTTCCCTAAAAAAGTACCAAAAAAGAAAGTACAAAAGGATTAAAGATCTAATAAAAGAAATATCAAATTATACTGAGTTCAAAGCATCAATTATGGCACAAGCCTTCATTCATTCTGTCAAATCAGAATCCACTCACAGCTGAGCCCCTAAGCATCTTTTCAGAGGCTATTAAGTCCCACAGAAGATAATTCATCTTTTTCCCAAGGAAGATTTGATAGAATTCCCTATACAATAGGCCACCAAAGCTCCCCGTTTCAGTTTATATAACAATATCAAGAAAATACTACCTGTCATACTATGACACACTATTATAAGAAACAATGTCAGAAAAAAATAGTGCTTAAAAAGTATATATCTTAAGACTCCATGAAAAATATGATGTTTCTCTTTAAAATATTAGGAAAAAAAAAATCAAAAGATATTTACAAAGCTTTCGCCTGGAGTAAGAAAAACTGTAACAAAATCGACTATATAAATAAACATTTTTAAATGTTGTATGCTAAAAATGCACTATAAACAAATGCACAGAAGTACTTTTAAGTGCAGGATTGAGACTACCAAGGTATTAATGAACTTCAAAGGGAGGTCTGGTGATCTGGGTAAGGAGTTGTGCTGCCAACTCAAAGGTACAAGGTTCCAGTCCACCAGCTGCTCTATGGAACAATGACGGGCCATCTCCTCTTGTGTGATTTACTGCCTCTGAGGGTCAGCTATGAGTTGGTTCTGACTAGATGGCACATAGCCTCAAACAGAAAAGTCTCCTACAAACTAACACAAAAGGACCAACATTTAAATAGAGCAATGTGTATGAAGAGGTGATGCATAGAGAACACAAGATAAATATGATCAACCCTCAACTCTACATACATCAAGATTACCAAAGAGATAAAAACTAGTGGAGAAGGGAGAAAACAGTTCCACTACAAAACTTCTATCATGAAATCTAGCAGAATCTAATGAACTCTGAAAATGCATTCTGGCTAAGTAATTACAATTTGGTAAATCTACTCCAAAAAACCCCAAAACATAGGGCATCAATAAGGAGAATGTTCATACAAAGGATGTTTATTACAACAGTTTATGCAGATAAAAAAAAATTGAGACTGGAAACAAAACCAGAACCCCTTCATTCTGTTCCCATTGGAAAAGTAACTAACTGAATAAATTCATCCTATAAATTAAACATTTCCAGAGCTAATTCTTAAATTAAAAAAAATAAACAAGCTGGAATGTGCAATGTCTAGAGTATGTCATTGTTTTATACAAAAATAAAACTGAAATAACCAGCAAATATATATAAAGATGTAAAAAGAAGTAAAGCTCAAAGAGGGGAAATATAGATATGCAGATGTACAGCCTTCTTAATTAGGTAATTTCTTCAAATAAATAACATTATAATTCTTTTTCACCCCAGAAGACTAAAACATGCTAACTTTTTTCAAGTTAAAATACCTGAGTTTACAATACTGCTGTGATTAGTAGTTTTCTCTTTCGCAAGTCATCATCTAGAGTTCAGTTTCTTATGTATAATATGAAAAAAATGGACTGAATTACACAGCCAGTATTTTGTTATTGATAAGTGTCGTTGAGTCATAGACAACTCATAGAGCTCCTATGAACGAAAGACCTGAACACTTATATAACTTTCGTCATTTCTCCACATTCATAGTTTCCCAAGGCAAGCCATTTCAGAAGAGGATGTCACTCCTGCTTCCAAGCTTATTTTAATCAGAGAGCTCTACTAAAAACACTGTTCATGAATAATCATTATTGCATTTGACACATCAGTGTCAAAGAGTTTAGCATTCCAGCCAGGTCAGTATTTTACATTACTTTTTAAATGATATTACAAGAAAAGTACTATAGTCTTTCTATTTTTACATAAAAAAAATTTATTCAACAATAAAAATATACTTTATTATAAAACACAGAGAAACAGAATTTGGCTTTAGTTCTCCTTCTAAACACAAGTCTGAAGAAAGTATTAAAATAAATGTACCATAGCAATGATTCCTTTGCAATGCCTCTGAAAGCAGATTAGTTATTCTCTTTTATTACAAACAGGATGCAAATGAAGAAATGTGTTTTAAGTGCAGTGAAAGCTAGATCACATTTTAGCAGGAGCAACTTCACACCAAAGTGAGCAAAACACATTAGAGAATATATTTGTAGATATGTGCACATGGGGGGGGGAGGTGTGCAAACAAACATGCACATGAAAAATCTTAACCATCATCATGGCTCATGGACTTCCAAAAGTCAAACTTACAAAAAAAATTTTAGTCTCATATGTTTTACTTTTTTTCACTAGAGACTCATTTTAATTTCCATGCTCTTATTTTACTATTCTTTAAAAGGTTGATGATGAAAAAAATTGGGAGAAAAAAACAGTCTAATTCACATCTAAAAAATGGAGTTACAAATAGTACTGCACAAAAAGGGAGTGGGAAAGGAAACTGTTGGTATAGTCCAGAACAAGAAAAAAAAAAATCTCAAAACATATTCTCACCTAAACTCTAGCTAGACACAGCACATGAAAGTTAATGCTATCTTTTTTAGCTTGGAATTTCAATCCATTGTTAGATTATCATTAAAACTATTTTACTAGCTAACCATCAGTACACACATCCAAACTATTAAATATATAGATCTGAATACTAAACTACCGCTGGGTTTTTAAAATTTAATTTTAGCAGTGAATATTTTAAGAAACTCTGCCAAAGATATGTGTATATATGATGCTTAACTAAATTTACTAAGTGTATTTAAATACTTTTCCCTAAGATATTCAAAACATGACCAAATTGAAAAATTTCCAAGTTTCTAAAATATGCTTGAACTGAACATGCACTCTTGTTTTCTGGCAATGAAATTTTTATGTTTGATTACAAAGTCTTTAAGCTAAGTTGTTACCACCTAACACACACTTAACGGCCTACTCAAGGGATCTCTTCCAGTCAGTAGCCTTTCTTCCTGCATCTGATGGTAACTATGATCACTGAGGTCACATTCTGAGACAGTTCAAATGTTCAGCATGTTAACAATAATAAATTATAATTCAAAAATATTTAAATCTATAGTTTTCTGCATCAATCAAAAATTCACATTAACTGAATGCTGCCAGGGCATAATAAACATCCCACGGACGAATGAAGAGGTTTGTTCTGGACAAAGTGAAACCTGGATGCTGCTTGAAGGTAAGATGGAGAAACTCCATTTCACATACTCTGGGCATACTGTTAGAAGAGGCAACTCTTTAGAAGACAGCTCTCGTGACAATCCCAAAGGCATGCTGCCCAAACCCACCAGTTGCTCCTCTGGGGAAGGATGTGCAGTCTCCTCCCCTGAGATTAACTGTCTCTGAAAACTGCTTGAAAGGCAAGCTATGGATTGGTTCTAACTCAAAGATACATAACTACTCTTTGGAGAAGGGCTGCATGCTTGGAAAGGTGGAGGTACAGCAAAAAGAAAGAGGATCTTCAACAAGATTGGTACAGTGACTAACACTGGGCTCAAGTGTATCAAAGAGGGTGAGGATGGCACAGGAAGTGGTTCAAGTCCTTAATTCATAGGGCTGTTATGAGTCATAGTTAACTCAATGGCCCGCACATGGTTGGGATCCTCAGCAGATTTCCTCCCATGCAATTTACTGCCTTTGAAAACCCACTGGAGGGTCAGCTAAAGAACTCAAAAGTACACAACAATCCATAATGAGCTTGAAGTAACTAATATATTTAATATAGTACTGTCTCTCCCGCATCGCAGGCACTATTGTTCCTTTCTAAGAACAAAAGAAGACAGTGAAGTACAATAACAAATGTTGTTGTTGTTATGTGCCATCGAGTCGTTTTCGACTCATAGCGACCCTATGCACAACAGCCCTAAACCCTGCTCTATCCTGCGCCAACCTCACTGCCTTTGACACACCCATCCCGATTACCCCAGTCACCGAGTCAATCCATTTCATAGAGGGTCTTCCCCTCCTGCGCCGTCCCTCCACCCTCCCAAGCATGATGTCCCTCTCCAAGGACCCATCCCTCCTGGCAACATGTCCAA
>NW_006399851.1:6283826-6320238 GCF_000299155.1 Elephantulus edwardii | reverse complement strand
TAGATTATGTTTTCCTTTCTGCCTCTTCGCTATTGTCTGAGGTGACTTCCCCCAATGAGCAGCTTCCCGGCTTCCCTTCTGTCCAGGAGCACGTTCTCCCACCGGTTTTTCCTGGGTACCTGAAAGATGCCTCTTTGCTATTATCCGAGGTGACCTTCCCCAGTGCGCAGCTTCCCGGCTTCCCTTCCGCCCAGGAGCACGTTCTCCAGCCGGACAAATACTTTGATAATTTATAGCCAATATTTATAAAGTAATATAAATCCACATATTTCATGATTAAAGATAAAAGGGAGGATAGAATTAGTCCAGCAATGTTTTCCTTGTTCTGTGGAAGAACCATTTTAAAAAAAGAAAAAAATTATTTGGATTTTTTCTATCTTTTAAGAAGATTACATTTCTATGAACATCTAAAAGATTTGCACCACCTGGTGGAAAAAGCAATGTTTCAAACAGAAAGAAATCTCTCTTAGAAAGTGTATGTCATCTCCTTTGGATCAAAGGCCTTTAGGACTGATAAGTTCTCCTCCCCAGAGCATGCGTCACACAGCCGAGCACACACACCTACACACTTCTCAATCTCTCAGAAGAAAACATTAGTCTTTCTTGCTTTCCTTCCCTTTGGGCTGTCTAGCATGTGGACACTCTTCCCATGTATGTAGGAGTCATGGTGGGGTGCTAGGCCCACTTTCACTCTCTGAGATCTACAGGGCCAGACATTTGTTCTCCCTGAAAGTGCTGCTTACAAATGCAACCAAAGAGTGGGGAGTCCAGTGCTCTCCCCGCAGCACTCCAGGATCTGGTTAAGACCCACAGGGGCCTTCGACAAGCTTTTCCCGCAGCATGTGTGTCCTAACTGTACAGCTTCCCTACACCTTTAAAGAGATATACCTGGGTCTCCATGGATGGCGTGAGCCTCCAGAATCCTGCTAAAGAAGTCCCTCCCTAATTGCATCAAAAAGGCTCTTTCTGTCATTTGCAACCAAGAATCTTGACTGTATGTTCCTTCTGCTAGACCACCCACACCTCTAGTCCACACAGAAGTCAACCATCATTGCATCAAGCGAAGCTAAAGAGCACTGGAACTGAAGATAAGGGACAGAGGCCAGTAATGAATTGAAGAATATCACTTTTCATTAGTACTAGAAAAGAGAGGATGGTTTACTAGATAACATGGTTCTACCTGGTATTTGAGACAATCAAGTCAACGGCCAAGGTGACCAAAAATATTTCATGAACAAAAGATAGTAAACAAAAGCAAGGTGTATGTTCCAAAGGATCTAAGCCTTCTTTCTTTGAGGTATACTACATGACAGCAATGCTAATAATGCTCTTTAACTCAGCTGAACAAGTCTATTTGAAAAAGGCAGTTCTAATTTTCAAACTAAACTCACAATATCTTTTATAGTTTAGATAAACACATTTTAAAAAATAACACCCTAGAAATAATAAGAACCAAAGATCAAGCTAAATTGTGACAAAAGCAAGGATCAGTTATACTGCCAGGACTAATGCCTGCTTTAATCCTCATCACAAACCTGTGTTTCTTTTTTTTTTTTTTTTTACAAACCTGTGTTTCATGCACTCCTTTTACAGTATAGACAATAAAGTCAGAAGGAGCTATCTCACCTGACAGCTCATACAAGGTAGATGGGGAGCTCAAAGCCACTTTGTTAATGTCTAAAGTTCATCTCAATCCCTTTGCTTCCTGTCTGGGACTCTGGGCAAACAGAAGGTCTTCTTGCCTTTTTGTATACTATGCATACATCTGGAGTCAAATAAAACTCACGGATACCTTTTTATAACACCTTTAAATTATACAAGAAGATTTATGGAATAAAAAGAGAAAATAATCATATCAAAGTACGAAATATTTTAAATATATGTCATAAATAGAAGTTCCTAGCCATAATTGAAGAAAGTTCTGGTGGCCAAACCCAGAAGGAATTGTACTACAAACCCAAAGGCAGTGCCTCTCTGGCAACTGAAATTCACCAGCTGCTCTGCAGTAGAAAGATGGACAGTCTCCTCCCGTATGATTTATAGTTTCTGAAAATCCACTGGAGGGTCAGCTATGAGTCAAGTAGACTCAATAATGAGCGAGTGCTTTAAGAAAATATTACTTAAGATATACTAATAATTTGTGATCTATAAGAATTAAATATGGTCTAATAACTATTTCTATTTGCCAACAATAGAAGGGTAAATTAATCGACCACTTGGATATATGGGATCCCTACTGGGCCAACTGGCAGCACTGTGATAGATGGAAAAGAGACTCAGACTGTTAACAATGTTAGCTTGCTTCACTTCACAATCAACACACATGGCACCAGTAGTCAGGAAATCAAAAGATGAATTGCTTTGGGGAAGTGTGCTGTCAGAGACCTCTCTCCAAAGCGCTAAAGCACAATGATGTCAGTCTAGAGACTAAAGCTTGCCTGACAAACACCATGGGCTTCACAATTATTTACTGTGCATCAGACAGATGGACAATGACTAAGGATGACAGAAGTAGTGATGTCTTTGAGTTATGGTACTGGAGAAGAGTAATGAACATACTATGGACTGCCAAAAAAATAAATAGGTCTGTCTTTGAGAGGGTGAAACCAAGCTGCTTCTTAGAGGCAAGGATTTTGAAGCTCCATCTTACATACTTTGAACATGTGGACAGGAAGGACCAGTCCTTGGAGTAGGACATCATGGTTGGAAGGGTAGAGGGACAGTACAGATGAGAAAGATCCCAAATGAGATAGACTGACACAGTAACTTGGATTACGGGTGCAGGTGTGTCCGTGAGAGTGGCTGAGGATAGGCCAGAGTTCAGAGCCCCTCTACATAGGGTCACAATGAGTTGCAGGCGACTTGATGGCATATAACAACGATGTCTAACACAAGTTCTGGAATTCTCATTCTTCTCAATGTTAGTGATAATTTGTTATAATCCACATAGTCAAACATTTCTGTATAGTCAATAAAGCAAGAGGCTGTTGTGTGAACAGAGCAGGTAAACACTGCATGTTATAAAATTAGGAAAGGTATGTGTCAGGGTTGTACCCTTTCTCCATACCTATTTAATCTGTATGCTGAGCAAATTATTTGAGAAGCTGGACTATTTGAAGAAAAATATAGCATCAGGATTGGAGGAAGGCTCATTAATAACCTTTGTTATGCAGATGACACAACCTTGCTTGCTGAAAATGAGTAGGACTTGAAGCACTTGCTGCAGAAGGTTAAACAGTCCAGCCTTCAATATGTACTGTATCTCAATGTCAAGAGAACAAAAATCCCCGCCACTGGACCAACAGGCAACACCATGACAGACAGAAAAGATTGAGACCGTAAATGACTTCATCTTACTAGGATCCACAATCAGTACCCTTCATACCAGCAGTCATGAGATCAAGAGATGTACAGTACTAGGAAAATTTATAATCAGGAATCTATCCAAACTATTGAAGAGTAATGATGTCAGTTTGAGAATTAAGGTACACCTGATTCAGGCCATGGTCTTTTCAGTCACTCCCTATGAATCTGAGAGCTGAACAAGAATGAAAACTGGTATCTTTGAACAACAGTACTGGAGAAGAGTACTAAATGTCCCCTGGACTTCCAAAAGAGCAGATATGTCTTGAAGAAGGTGCAGCCAGAGAGCTCCTTGGAGGCAAAGATGAAGAAGCTTTGTCTAACATACTTTGGGCATGTTGCTTGTTGTTACTGTTAGGTGTCAGTGAACAAAAGATCTGAACTTTGTTCTATCCTGTGCCATCCTCATACTCCCTGACACAGAAAAGCCCACTGAAACAGTCCCTGTACCTGGTTGAGGGTCTTACTCTCCTTCGCCGACCCTCCACCCTTCCCAACATCATATCCTAGCAACATGTCCAAAGTAAGTGAGGTGAAGCTTCATTATTCTTGCCTCCAAAGAGCACTCCAGCTGTGTACCATCTCCAAAACATACCTGTTCATTCTCTTGGCTGTCCATCGCATGTTCCGTGCTCTTATCCAACACCACAGTTCAAACACGTCAATTCCTTCTTTGTCATCCATATTCATTGTCCAGGTCTCAGATGCATAGGTAGTAATCAGAAAGATTATGGTCTGAATCTTAGTCCTCAAACTGACATTACTACCCCTCAATAATTTGGAAAGGTCCCTATGCAGATTTTCCCAGTACAATCAATCTCCTTATTTCCTGACTGCTCATACCAAAAGTGTTAGCTGCAAGCAAGATGAAGCTGTTGACAGTTTAATTTCCTCTCCATCCATCATGATGCTGCAGTGGTAAGGCTCTTCATTTTCCTGACAGTGAAATGCAATCCATACCTAAGGCTGCATTCCTTGATCTTCTGCAACAAGTGCTTCAAGCCTTCCTCACTATCAGCAAGCAAGGTTGTGTCATCTACATAACGTAGGTTATTGATGAATCTCCTTCCAATCCTGATGCCACATTCCTCCTGATATAGAGTCCAGCTTCTTGGATAATTTGCTCAGCATACAGACTGAATAGGTATGGAAAGAGAATACAACCTTGGACCATGCTAGGAGAGGTTATTCCTTGGAGGGTAACATCATGCTTAGGTGAGTGGAGGGACAGCAAAAACCAGGAATTTCCTCAATAAGGGGGATTGACACTGTAACTGTGGCAATGGACTTGAGTGTATCAGAGATTGTGAGGATGGAACAGGATAGGACAGTGTTCAGATCTTTGTCCGTAGGGTTGTTGAATCATAATTGGCTTAATGGGTACCTGACAGAGTCTAACAGATAAATCACATTCTTTACCATTTCCTACATAGCATGCTTTAAGAAAAACCTAAGTGGTTTTTCTTTTAGATTCTTATCTTTTAGATTTCATGTTACAGAATTAAAACTATGACAAATACTGCTACAACTTTTTTATGCATAAAAGTCTCTCCTGTAATATCCAATGAAATTTGTTTCCTAACCACATAAAATCACATGCATTACCACATGTGTTTATATCCAGCATAAACTAGTGTTCAATATTAAGCTGCAGAAAAAAACATAGTCTCATGGATCAGTACATTGTGATTCACTCTGCACTCTTGGGAAAACCATTATTGGTCAATATATGAATGACTACAATTACAAAGAGACAAAAGGTAGACCACTGCTTTCACTTACAAGAAACATAAAGTAGGTGGGGGGAGAGGAGCACAGTTATTTGGTTTGAAATGTGTGCACTTTGTTAGTGTTTACTGAATACCAGACATCAGAAGTGCTGACCAATTCTGAGGGAGCATAGGGCATGACTAACATGGTAAATACTAATTACATCATTTGAAAGAAGAAAATCTCTTCAAGAAGTAAAAATAAGTCAGTCTTTTTTCTATCCTTGATCTAAACCAAACTCACAGCTGAATCAATCCTGAATCATAACTGTTTCTACAGCACAGAGGAGAACTGCCTCACAAGGTTTTGAAGGTTGGAGATCTGAGTCTACCCAGAGGCACCTCAGAAGAAAAGTCTAATGACTGATATGTGCAACATCAGCCATTGGGAGTACAATGGAATACAGTTCTAGTCTGGCACACACGGGGTAAGAGATTTTTTAAAGAGCAGTCTTTATGGAAGCCCACTGCCACATTTCTCTCCTGCAGAACAGCTGTTGGGTTCCAATTGTCAATCTTGACTTTAGCAGAAAAGTGCTTGCTTAACCACTGTGCCACCAGCCTTATTCTTAGTATAAAATTCATAATTATCCAAGACTCAGTCCTTACCACCCACCCTGTTTTGTTTATCTGGTCTTTACTGATCAAAATGACTCTAAAAATAAGACTTTTTAATGGAGACAACATAGGTATGTCTAAGGAATGGTACAGAGATTAATGTGTAGACATACTTAAGCCCGGTGGTGCACATACATTTTCTTTAAAAAAAAAAACCAAGCCAGTTAATATCCACATTGATGGGAATATAATCTGCAAAGACTCTGCAATCTCTTCTACAGATACACTTTTAATATTCTAATGACCATTCTTTACGCTGATTTGTTCAGTGAGTTTTCTGCACATTCCCCTTTGGTATTTATCTATAGTCTCATTACCTTTCTTAAATGTCCTTTCCCTACTTCTCTGTTGGCATTTTTATGTAAGAACACTTTGAAAGTTATGTTAATTAGCAATGAAGACACACTTTCAGAAAGTGGTCAAGTTTGATGTTACACATATTGTCTACAAAGCAAGAAATGCAAAAAATAAAACGTACCAATGAGCTATGTTTTAACAGAATTAGATCACCTACAAAAATCCAAAGATGCTAACATTCTACTTTTCCGAAATGCTTTTATTATTCCTTTAAATACATACATAAAAAGCATCATTACAATCCTTTCCTGAAATAAATACATGTAAGTATGAAAAAGATGAATCATTTCTTTTCACTTTCAGAAAAGTTTCCAAAACTCAGCAACATTCTGTAGAACAAATCAAGGTACCCTGAAAAAAAGTAACTTGATTCCACTGAACAGATTCAGCCCAAATCAATTTTACTCTCCAAATGATTTAGGAATAAAAGAAACAGATTTCACCGTCACAGATTAAAATCACAGATCAACTATAGTCAAGATCATAAACGTATACAGAGACAGAGAGAAAGAGAGAGAGACTCCACAATATATGCATTTTCTAGAACAAAAAAAAAAATAATATTATCCACATCCATGAGGTGTCAGTAGCTCTTCATGCATTTGTTACCAAGGGCTTTACTCACACAAATGGTATTCTCCCCAAACTAACATATCTTTTCTGAGCTTGTGTAGCGACACAGCAGGCCAGCATTTCAGGTACAGCTGGGCCAACTCACAGTCAAAAAAGCGGACAATTTGCCCAGATTCTTCTCCTTAAACAGGTCTTGCATCCAGTGAAGGCCTCTGTCTTCTCTTTCCAGTTTCCACAATGAAACAAAACATATATTTAGGTTTTAGGCATGAGAGCAAAGACTTGGAGAAACACCCAACGTGGGCAGCACCGGTAGAGAGAATCCTTGGCGTGGGGGCTGCTCCTCCCTGGCTTTGCTGGCAACTGGCTCTAGTCTCTGTGGCACTCAGCACTGTGTACTTGTCATTTTATGCTTGTCTCGTCTCTCCTACTGAGGCTAAGACGTATGTCAGAGTCATTTATGTAACCTTCACAGCACTTAGCAAGCTTGGTGTCTTACAGTTATTTATCAAACATTTAGCTTAGTGCACAAGAAAGGATCTCTGATCTATAAAAAACTTAAAGTCTATAACCCACCAGAAAAGGATGGGAAATCTCCACCCATGTGATTAATTGCTTCTGAAAACCCACAAGACAGTCAGCTATGGGTCAGTTCAGACTCAATGTACACAACAACAACAAAATAACTCTCTACTTCATTTGATAACCCTCTCCTAAAATTATTATATATAATCATGTATGAGATATATATATATGTCATAAAAATATTTATGAGATAATTGTTTCTAAAACTACACCCAGTTTTTAAAGTCTAACAGGAGATAATCACTTTTATAAACCTGTTAAAGATCTGTCTCAAGAGAGACATTTAGCTCCATGTTTAATAGGAGTACAGAATTCAGAATGGCATGCATATGTAATTCTGCACTTAGGCCTGTAACAAACACAGGCGTTAACAGGCCATCTGATGTTCACAAAATACTTTCTTTTACCACAGCTCTCAGGCTACACTGGAAATGTTACTGGCATGCATGGGTTGTTAAATCAGATTTCATGCCACACAGCTAAGGCTGCAATCCCAAGGACAAGCCAAGTGCCCACAGATAACCACACCTACTCTTGACCAGGAGCATGCTGGATTTCACTTTATGATCAGAGCTCTGAAGAGCTTAGTTTTTTGCAAAGGTTATGCCTATCCAAGTACTTTATTTTTACTAATGAATCCTGATAAGCTACAACAAATATATACTCTTTCAGAGAAATTTAAAAGTTTTCAACAATAGGCAGTGTCTGGAAATTTAATAAAAAACTATTACAAAATAAGGGAACTATTAAGTTTTCCACCAGGGAAAAATGGACAGTCTCGTCCCATTAAGATTTACAGTCTAAGAAACCTGATTGATGGTCAGTATGAGTCAGAATCAATGTTGTTGTTAGTTGCTGTCGTGTAGGGTACTATTCAGAGCAACCCTATGAACAATAGATCTGAACCCTGTGCTATCCTGTGCCATCGTCACCATCTCCAACACCTTTAAGCCCACTGCCACAGACATTCTATCAGTCCATCTCAGTGAAGTTCTTCCTCTTCTTCACTAAACACGTACGTACCTTTCCTCACCTTCACTGGATCTGCACCAAAGGAACAGCCTCCCCTAACAACTATTCCAAAATATGTGAGACAAAGCTTTACCATTCTTGACTCCAAAGGAGCATTCTGGTTGCACTTTCTCCATAACATATCTGTTATTTTGGCAGTCCATGAGATAGCCAGCACTCTTCTCCAACAGTACAAACCGAAGGCATCAATTCTGCTGTAATTCTTATTCATTAAACAGCTTTCAGATACATAGCAGGTAACTGGAAAGACTATTATTTCAATCAGGTTCACCTTAGTCTTTAAACTGACATCATTGCTTTTCAGGACTTTGGAAAGATCCCTAACAGCATACTTTCCCTAAACTCTTGATCTCTAACCTGCTGCTACCATGGCTCTTGATTGTGAATCCAAACAATGCTGTGAATAATAAGATCTATCCACATGCATACAAGGGAAACCTGTTAACACAATTACTAGTCAAATATACCAACCAACAGCTAAAGGCAAAAATGAGGAATTGAGGAATTCTACCAACTTCTGCAGTCTAAAATTGATCAAATATATAGTCAAGATATATTAATAATAACTGGTGACTGGAATGCACAAGTTGGAAACAAAGTAGTAGGGTTGATAGTTGGAAATTATGAACTTGGAGAAAAAAATGAAGCTGGAATCGAATGCTACATTTTGAATATTCAATGATTTGTTCAGAACTAACTAGAAAACAGTAAGTGAGGTTATCTGAAGTAGTAAGAATTGTATGAGCCCTGGTTGTGCAGCAGTTAAACATCTCAGCTGCTAAAGAAAAGGTAAGCAACTTGAAGCCACCATCTGCTCCACGGGGTCTTCTGGAAGAGCAGTTCTTTTTTGTCCAATGGGGCTGGGCAATAAAAGTACCACAATCAGACCGTGCAATCATCAAACCAATGATGATTAAAGAAAAACCTTGATGTGACTAAAGTTACCACCTCCTTATCATTTGCACGCATAGCAGAGCAGAGGCCCTGATGAAAGAGAATGGAATGGACTCTGGTTCATCAAGAGCCAAGATAATTTCTCTTGAAATTGAAAGTGAAAGTCTCTGACAATTTGTTAGAGACCCTGTTTTGCCCCTTCCAACAGAGCCTTAAGAATGCTTAGATATGCATGCTGCTTTCTCTGACTATACAGGCTTCTCATCAAGGTAATGTTTTTAAATATTAATCCATTCACAATGAACTTTTCACTGTTACCTATAAGCACATAAATTTTCAATTTCTGGAAGGAAATTTGGATATTTTGACAAGTTTTTTTCACTCAAAATACATTCTGAAAAGTATTCTGGATATTTCAGTTACATTATACCAAAATTATTCTATAAAAGCAAAAGAAACCTTAAGAAACACAGTTAGATAAAGCAAGAATCTGGTAGAAGAAAAAGTTACAAGATCTACAAACTTGGGTGAGTAGAATGTTCCCCCTATGTTATACTTGATCTTCAAAATAACTCTAAATGTAGGCATTTTTATTCTAATTAAAAAGGAAGAAACCAGGACCTTGAACCAGGTCTTCCCCACTCAGTCATAGCCAAGAAAGTGAAACCAGAAAAAACTCAATTTTTTAAATTTAAGGGAACTTCAACTATAATTCGAATGGGGAGAAATTACAAATCAAAGACCTACTGCAAACTTAACCACCCTCCTCGAAATCAAGGGCAGAGGATGCACTGCATTGCTACAAAGTCTCTCTCCTGTTGGATTCTGAGCAGAGTAGGAAACAGAGGTGCCTCACTCAAGATGGCAGCCACGCACATAACTGAATATGTATCACACTCCATGGACTCCATGGTCCTGCCAACAGTTCAGTCTAAGGCATGCATCTGGTTCCTCAAAGAGCCTGCAACATCTCCTTAGACTCTTGCATACTTCAGGGATCTGACTGGGGATTCTCTTGTTCCAATTATCTTTATATCATCATTCAAATGTTAAAAAATCTCAAATATGAGTAAAGCAATTCAAAGCCCTGGAGCAAACAGACTCAATGAGATCAAGTAGAATTCCCAAATGCCACAAACTAGCTAAGATGCAGAACTGGCTTTCAATTCCAATTCCACAACTCCAAAACTCCTGCTCATTTGTTTTGCCTTCTTTAAAAATAAATAAATAGATAGATAGATAGATAGATAAATTTATAGATAGATAGATAGATAAATTTTTAAAAATGTGAACTATTATTCTAGTCATAAAGGTGAGATTAAAATGTTATTACTGGGCTAACATTTGTATGTGCAGTATAAATTTTAAGTGTCAATAATGCCTGAAACAGTACCCTGAAGCAAAATTATCTCATTATCTATACCTTCTATACAACCCAGCAGTTAGAAAAAGGCATCATGCTGAAAGATGGAGGTTCAGCAAAAGAGCAGAGTGACAGTGACTGCAGCAATGGGCTGGAGTATGTCTGAGATGATGAGGGCACAGGATAGTGCAGGATTCAGATATTGTTTAAAGGGTCTCTAGGAGTCATAACACATAATGGCACATAATAACACCACAAATCAAACAACTAAGGGGCTCTGGTGGTCTCATGGGTTGTGAGAAGCTCTGATAGTGTCAGGCGGTTTGTATCCATCAGCTACACTGAAGGAAAATGAAAAGCAATCTCCTCGCATGTGATTTACAGCCTCCCCAAAAGCTTGCTGGAGGGTCAGCTATAAGTGAGTTCTGACTCAACAGCAATAAGTATGAGTATTCAACAATTAGATTTTTTTACCAACTAGATAAGTCTTTAACAGCTGTCCTATACATTTTGCAAGTTAATCTTCCATGTTGTTGTTGCTGTTGTGTTGTTATGTGCTGTTGAGTCACTTTCACTCATAGCGACCCTTATGTACAGGAACCCTAAATCCTGCTCTATCCTATGCCAACCTCAACATGTCTGACACACTTATTCCCACCACTCCACTCACAGAATTGATCCATCTCATCAAGGGTCTTCTTCTCCTACTCCATCCCTCCACTCTCCCAAACATGATGTCCCTCTCCAAGGACCAATCCCTCCTTGCAACATGCCCAAAGTATGTCAGAATCCTTGACTCCAAGGAGCAGTCTAGCTTCACCCTCTCCAGGACAAATCTGTTTGTTCTCACAGCAGTCCATGGTATATTTAACACTATTTTCCAGCATCACAGCTCAAAGGCATCAATTCTCTTTCTATCATCCCTAGTCACTGTCCAACTCTCTGATGCACAGCATGCAATTGCGAAGACTACAGCCCGGATCAGAAGCACCTTAGTGTCCAGCATGACATCGCTGCTCTTCAGTACTCTGGAGAGGTCTCTGACAGCTGACTTTCCCAATGTACTCTCCTCAAAACACTACTAGAAAATCCTGACAAAACTATCAAAATCAACCATGTCAGTCTTCTAGAAATCAACCAAAGGCACAATACAAACTGAGAAGCATTTATTAATGAACATTGCTAAGCTTCAGTATGTAGTCTCAAAACACTGACTCCTGTCGAGTTGAAACTGACTCACAGCTGACCCTCCAATGAGTTTTCAAGAGACTATAAATCACATAGAAGGAGATTATCAATCTTTCTTCTAAAGAGTGGCTATGGATTCAAAATGTCTGCCTTTGGGATGGCAGTCCAATTCTTTGCCCACCTAAGCCACCAGAGCTCCCTAAGTGAGTAGTAGGCTGTGAAATTTCTGCCAGGGGTTGTTTGTTGCATACTGACTATTAGGATGACAGCTTCCCAGAGAAGGAGTAGGTAGAGAGAACCAGCAGCTTCAATGCTAATGCTGGGCCATGCTGTCAGTGTAACAATCTCAGCAGCTACTGAACAGAGGACCAAAGACTATGAGCCTGAAGCAAACGTCCTGCATGAGGCAAGGAAGGGATCAACAGACCAGTCAAGAATTTAGTAGGGAGGTAAGATACGTGCAGTGCACAGAATAAAGTCATCACACACACCCTTGGCTAACCAGAGACCGTGCATAAGCTCTGAAGACTTGCAGCATTCTTTTGCTTTTCAAGGAGAGGAGCAAAGAGGGGGGGGGGGGGGGAGGGGTTTGTGCGGGGAGAAGGGTGCAACAATGAATGAATGGAATCCCAAAATCTCTGTAGATGTTCATTGAAATGAAAAATAAACAACCTAAATTAAAAAAAAAATGCTATATGAAATCCTTCAGGCTGGATGGAAGGGATACCTGATAGTAACTCAAATCTACAAGAAGACATGGAGAGTGCCCAAAATTGCAAATATGTGGGAGTGGGCTTGTGGCAAACACACATCAAGGCAACAGTGCTTAGACATACCCACAAAGGAGATACAGCAGGATTCAACTACAAGATAAAAGTCTGAGCAAAAGGAAAAATTGTCTGATATTTGTCTCACAGCCCAGACATAGCTCCGTAAGAAGAAATTTAATGCTTTATGGGTAACACAAATTATACAGACCTAAGGGTGATCCCAATAAGGTAGGTTTAAAATAAAAAAAAAAACACACTAAAAAATCCAGGCAGAGCCAAGAGCTGCCAAATATTTTAAGAGACAGGCTGTAACACTTAAGTCCAGGCGTGTGAACACACAAACAGCACAGTAATTTATAAGGGGAGAAAAACAGAGATGCTACAATCTATTACACAACAACAACAAAAAAGGAAACAACAAGAAACAAAACTGTACCCCACACAATCAGGATAAAGTCAATAAAAAGTATTTTTTATCCTTATAAATTGGAATTAAAAGGCTAAAACTTCAAAGTAGATACTACTACAAATACATACATTCAAAGAACTAAAAGAAAGTATGTTGGAAGAATTAAAATAATGTCTGAGGATAATCCAACAAAGAATAATTTAAGAATATAAACACATACATATGTTGAGGAGGAAAAAGAAAGTCAAAGTTGAAAAGTATAATAAATAAAATTAAAAACTCAGTAATGTGGCTGAACAGCAGATCTAAGACGACACAAAAAATAATCTAAAAATTCAAAAATCAGCTCAACAGAAATTATCTAATCCAAGGAACCGAGAAAAGGAATATTGATAAAAAAAGGAGCAGAGTCTCTCGACATCTATTAAACCATATGAAGCCTAACACCATACGTGTAATAATAGGAGTCTGGGAAAAGCAGAACAGAGAAGAGAAAGGAGCAGAAAAAGTGTGAAGAAATAATACCCAAAAATTTCTCAAGTATGATTTATGTCCACATATTCAAAAGCTAACCAGAATTCCACACAGAATACAAAAAATTCCAAATCTAAACATATCATAGTCAAATTGTGCAAAGACAATGAGAACAGTGAGAGGGGCAAGAAAAGAGCAATTTATCATCCACAGAGGAACAACCATGTCACAACCAGCTAAGTTCTTAGTCACAAACAATGGTGGTCAGAAGATAGAAAAATAAAAAAATTTAAAAAAAAAAGAAGATAGAAAAATATCCAAAATGCTAGGGGCGGGGGGGTTAGGAATTTTAAATTAAAAGACACTGCAATCCCAGAGGCATGCAGTTTGAATCCACCAGATGCTCTGAAGAAGGGGCAATCTCCTCCTGTACCAGTCAGATCTCATTTGATCGTACACCCAAAAAAATAATTAAAAAAAAAAGAGAAATAAAGTTATTCACTAATTTACAAAAAAAAAAAAAAAAAAGACAAAAATAACAATAAAAAATCCACTGAGAGAATTTATCGCTTTAAAAGAAAGGCTATGTAAAATTCTTCGAGCTAAATGAATGGAAGGGACACCAAACAATTCAAAACTATAGGAAGAAATGAAGAGGATTCAAAATTGTAAACGTTTGTAGGAAGAATTAAAAAATTAAAAAACCAAACCCGCCATAAAGAGTCATTTACGACTTGCAGCAAGCTCCACTGGGTTTGGAGGCTGTAATCTTTACCAGAAGAGGATGCCTTTCTCCTGAGGTTGGTTAGTGGTTGAACTAACAACCAATTTGTCTTCTAGCAGTCCTACACCTCCAGGATTCCTTGTGAGTAGGAAGAAAACACTATTATCATTTGTCTCATTTCTTATCATTTTAAAACAAATTTTAAAAAAGAGTGTATATTAAGCAGTAATTTTAAAAAAGTTTTATGAAGATTAAAGAAGATGGCAAAGACAGCATAAATGGAGACACACTGAAGCAACCTGACTATATTTTACTAGAATTCTATTAGATTTATAATCTTTAAGGGAGGGGGGAAAATCACTAAAATATACCTCAAAAGTACATTTTTTAAGTTGGAAATGAAAATGGCACACCAAAAAGTAATTATGGGAGGAAAAAAAGGGTAAGCGAGATTCAGAAGGAACAAAAGAATGATGTAAATAGAAAAGAAGTAGTAAAACAGCAGTCACAAACACAGTAACAATAATACTGTTAGTACAAAGAAATAAATACTCATTAAAAAAATCTGATTGTCAGAATGGAATAAAAGTAAGCTCCAATTACATTTTAAGGGACTGACTTTAAGTGCAAACAGAGGCCATAAGTGGACTACAATCTCTGATCATATCAGATAGAACAGATGGGAACAGCCAACATAACCTAAGGGGCTTTTACAGAGCAATTCCATCTAACTGCAGAGTTGTAAAAGACTGTTGATGGTAGCATTATTCATGAGAGCCCTACTGAAAGCAATCCACAATTCCACGAACCACCAATTGGGTAACCAAGATGTGGTGTATCCATAGAATGGAATATTACTCAGCAACAAATGGCAACAAAGATCCTGACTCATTCTATAAATGAATGGGTTTTACAAACAGTACACAGTTAAGAAACTAGGGGGAGACAACTACATGCTATATGTTCCATTTATATTAAATATCCAAAAAAGGAAGAGATATAAAGATATAATGTAGATGAGCAGTTGGAAATGCAGAGTGACAGCAAAAAAGGCTCAAGGAAACACAAGGATAATGAGCATGTTCTAAAACGGAATTGTAAGAAAGATGACACCACCCTGTAAATCTGCCAGACATCACTGGATGCACACTTAGAATGGGCAACTTTTATGGTATATAAATCATCTTAATAAAGCTGGTAAAAATACATTGTACAATAAATTGCTGTCTAGGAACTGAATAAAGACAAACTTCCCATGACAGAGGACATCACCAAATACAAACTTCCTGAAAACTTTAGCTCATCCAAGATGTCAGTGTGAATGCTGAGCACACAATCCATCATTTCTGTGCCATCAAATTCACAAACTGCAAGCCAGCCTTAATCATCAACATACAGCAAATCACATGCTGCATTTAAACTCTTCTGCTACACAAACAGCTGCTTAGGCTCGTTAAATTAATATTTACCTAGATGTTCACTTATCAAATGTTTGCACAGCTGTCTGGACTTTCACATGGAAGTCATTAGGGTATACACAGAAACATAAAAAGAAATATATGGGGAAAGGGATAGAGTCTTCAACTATAGCTTTCTTGAAGATAAGGACCCAGCTATTGGAATTCCACATCATGCTGTTTCACACATCTCGGCAGGGCCTACACACTTCCAGACAGAAGATCTGGAGCAATGACAGTGTTGGAAATAGGCTGCTTACAACACCTTCTCCATCACTGAAGAAAGTGAAGCATAAAGGTGACTACTGGAGACACACAATTTTAAAAAAGGAGAACAGTACTCTATCTGGCAGAACAGCTGGCTCCTTGATAACCTGACCAAGTGGGTGGAGATTAAGAACAACTGAATTTGTCTAGCAAGACAATTCCATTTCTAAGGCTCTCCTCTTAATTGCAGAACTAAAGTAAAGAGTCTTCATTCTAAACATATGTCAATTCTTGCATAATCTTTGGTCTCCTGAGAGGGCCAAAAGGAACAGAACCACATATATCCAAGAAATTGTTCTAAGTTCATTTATAAATGACTGTCAAAAGCAGTCTCATGATGGAAAGACTGGCATTCTGTAAGGATTAGCATTTTTAATTGAGTGCCATGAGTTCAAATTTTAGGGGAACCTCACAAGGTTGGAGTCGCTAGGTGACAAAAATGGCTGAGTGCTCAATGAACTTACCAAGAAGTTGGTGGTTCACATCCCCCAGAAACACCTCAAAATTAAGGTGTACAGAGCAATCCTACCCTACACACCAGATCACTACATATCAGAATAGGCTCATTGATTACTAACGACAGCAACAACAAAAAGCATAGGCATTTCAATTTAGCTCTGGTGGCTTAGAAACTGCACTGCAATCCCAAAGAGATGTAGTTCAAATCCACCAGCTGCTCAATGGGAGAACGATGGGCAGGCAATTCCCTCTAGTATAATTAACTTCCTCTGAAAACTGGCTGGAGGGTCAGCTATGTGTTGACAGTACTAAACATAAAAGAGCCTCAAAGCAAATTATTCAATTATTCTTTAGATCCTAAGAAGATATCAGCAACTTTTGTCTCAACTCTGTCACTAAGTCAGAACTGACTCTTAGCTGACACTCCACTTTTGGAGACTAGAAATCACAGGAGAGGAGAGTGTCCCTTTTTCTCCCAATCTGTTGCTGGTGTAGTCTAACCGCCAGAGAGGAAATGCCTTTGGGTGAGCATAGCAACTTCCTTCAGACTATACCACCTGAGCTTCCTTGTAAAGGGCTAGATCGTAAATATTTTAGGCTCCATTGAGTCATATGCATTTACTCAATTCTATCATTACAGAAGCAAGTAGTCATAAACAAAAGGTAAATGAACGTTCACAGCTGGACTACAATAAAACTTTATCTACAAAAACCGGTTGGAACCAGGTTTTGCCCCTGGGCTATGATTTGCTGATCCTTAGCCACAGAGGATATTTAGATCAACATTATCTGAGAACGCTGCACATTCCCATGGCTACTTCTTATTGAAGAAACTAAAGTTACTTGCTTAAAGCCATCTAAGCAATATCCTATGCTGGTTTTGTTCAAATATATAATCAAGTCCCAAAGAAACTAGAGACCCATCACCACTTCTACATGATCTGCCTCTATTCTTGCTTCTGCCAAAGTCTCAAAACAACTTATTCTCTGTCAGTTTATCTGTCCCTTCTTTCAGAATACATTTCAAACCTTCTCCTTTTTCAGAGTCTCATTGAGAAAAGAGGTTAAGTCATACAAGAAGTCTTTCCTGGTTGACTTTATCCCATTCAGACTATTTTTCTTTTGCTCCATATCCTTTGAAATAGCCCATATTGCATCACCACAATAATCTGAAATGAAACATCTGTTCTTTTGTACTGGTCTTTTACCATTTTTATGTCTCTTGACACATGTTATATATTCTTAGACAACAGGTGATGTGCTGTTGTTGTTAGATGCCCTCAAGTTACTTCTGACTCATGGTGACCACACATGTACAGAGCAGAATAGATCCACAGGCAGTTTCTGACACAAATCAAGTTTGAACCATCAACCTTCTGACTAGTACTCAAGCACTTACTTGTCTATGCCAGCAAGACATTCTTTTTATCCTAGACATGATGCTGTGTGCTGTAAAGCAGATTCTGACTCTCTGAGACCCTGTATGACAGAGTAAAACTGTCCCATAATTTCTTACTCTGTAAATTTCATGAAAGCAAAGTCACAAGGTCATCCTATGGAATGGCTGCTAATTGAAATGCTCATTATTTTGGTTAACAGTCAAGTGCTTAATCACTGTGCAACCAGTGCTCTTATTCTGTGCAGAGGCATTAGAATTTTCACTGTTCTTAGAACTAAAATGGAAAACTAACAGATAAATGTTTATAATATATAAGATATATATAAGAGAAGGATCACCAATCTCCCCCGTGTGATTTTAGCCCCTGAAAACCTATCAGAAGGTCAGCTATGGGTTGGTTAGAACTCAATGGTACACCACCACCACAACAATAATAAACTATCTCATCTTTAATCCTTTAAAAGCACTCTTTCACTTCTCTTTCATCTGCAACATGGAAGAGTCTATACATTCTTAAAATACCATTACTTCTTTCATATTCTTGAGTACTCATTAAGCAGGGAAAAATTATAGATGATTTTCTACTACCTTTTGACTAAAATTGTAATGCCTTCATGGTTTCTAAAAAAGATATTTTCTAAATCTTTATATCCAAAATTTCAGGTGTAAGCCATTCTCATTTTAAACTATGCACCTATACTTTCAAATATGTTGTTGTTATTGTTAAGTGCCATTGAGTCGTAGGTGACTCATAGCGACCCAAGAATGAAAGTCCCCAACACCTGTGTGACTTTCATCTTTTTTCCAGGTTCACAGGATTTCCGGAACAAAAGTCCTCAACACTTGTGTGGTTTTCATCCTTTCTCCAGGTTCATAAGGTTTTCAGAGGCAAGCTATTATGGAAGTGGATGCCACTCCTGCTTCCAAGCTTGTTTTAATCGGGGAGCTCCACCAAACACTGTCCGCCATGGGTAACACAGTTAACATGGGTAACCATTAACATAGTGTCACAGTGTTTAATTTCACAGCAACCACAAGTTACCTCTATATGGCATGTGGACACACCAGGGCTATACAACCTAGGAAAATGTTTGAACAAAAACAATGAAAAACAGGCCTGAGGGCCGCGGATTAGAAGTCACCCACCTTTGGCTTGATAGCATCACTTTCTGTCCAGGAGGCCAACTGATCTCTCTCTATGCTGATGTTATTTCAACTATATATAATAAAATAAACTGTATAAGCAAACACCTTTGACAGACCAACTAATCTTGCTTTCTTAAAGAGATTGGAAATTCCCTTGACTATTTGCAACAGTAATTCCAACGAGGATAATGGGGGTAGTATATTGGCTCAAGATAGAGCAGGGTGCATAGCTGTTGTATATAGGCACACTATGAGTCGCAAGCAACTCGATGGAACACAACAATAATCTCTAGAGGAACATGTATTTATATCATTATTTGTCATAAAAGAGTGAAATGGGAGAAGGATGATCCTTCCAATTCTGATCTCTGTAATCTGAGCTCTATGAGCTACAACTAACTAAAGGAACTTAAGTTTTATAACTGGCATGGACAGCATGTCTAAGCTCTTACTAACCAGGAAGATTTTCCTGCAGGCATATCTTGCAAATATCCCAGGTTCCATTCCAGACAAGCACTATAAACCCAGTGCCACAATGAAATGAATCACACACCTTTTTAGTGCATATAAATGCATATAATACATTGCAGTCAATTAAGTGTGCAATTGCTGTTGCTGTGTACCACAGAGTTGGAACCAACCCATAGCTGACCTGTCTGTGGGTTTTCACAGGCAGCTGATCACACAGGAGGAGACTATGAAAAAGTTTAAAATACTGCATGAATTAACAGAAATGTGAAACAGAGACATGAAGTGAGTGTATGCTGTTGGAAAAATGTTACAACAGCAGACTTGCTCATTGTATAGAGTTGCCAAAAATCTACAGTTTTGGGGTGGGGGGGGGAACAGTATCTGCAAAACATAATAAAATAAGATATGCCTGTACTAGCAACATTATCAAGTATATGATGATGTTTAAAAGAAAGGACAGATCTAGCTATGTGGTTCCAGGCAGCTCACAATCTGTGCCTCAGCCCCATATCAGACAAAAAGGAAAAGTAATAATGGATAGTAACAATGTCATAGGGCTGTAAGGATAAGAGAATGTGTAGGAAGCATTTTAATGGGAAAAAAGTGAAAACTAACACAATCCAGCACTAGATGTAAACTTTAGTCTAAAAGACTTTCTTTGCAGAAGAATGATTCCAGCAGTGGCTAGAAAGGCATCAGACTATTATGGTTCCCCTTCAAACTTAACAATCCTATAGAACTGACCAGATGGGATCCATATATGCTTCCATTCAAAAAATAAGCGATCCCCCTGGATGTGGAAATTACTGACGACAATAAATTAGTATCACATGAAAGTAAAATTTTGCCGAACATTTTTCAAAAAATGGCTACAATAGTACAATAATAGAGAAGTATTAGAAATTCAAGATGGATTCAGAAGTCATGGCACAAGACCTATCATTGCTAATTTGAGATGGATCTTGGCTGTGAGCACAGAATACCAGAAGGATGTTTACTTAATTTATGATTATGCAAAGGATAACACTTAGAAGAATGGAAATCCCAGAACAGTTAATTGTGCTTATGTGAAAGCTATACACACAGATCAAGAAGCAGGTGTCCAAAAAGAACAAGGAAATAATGCATGGTTTAAAATCAAGAAAGGTATGAGTCAGGTTTGTATACTTGTCCATAATTATTCAATCTTTATGCTGAGCAAATCATTGTAGAAGCTAGACCACTTCAAGAAGAATATAGCTACATTCAATCACCTGTGTTACGCAGATGGCCTAATCTTTCTTGCTAAAAGTGAAGTACATGAAGTACTTGCTGCAGGAGATCAAAAGACGATAGCCTTCAATAAAGAGTACATCTACACATCATGAAAACAAAAATCTTCACCACTGGACCAACAAGCAACATCATATTAAATGGAGAAAAGACTGAAGATGTCAAAAATTTCATGTTACTTGGATCCATAATCAATAGTCATATATAGTCAAGATACAAAAGACGTGCTGTACTGGGAAAAATCTGCTGTCAAGGACTTCTCCAAAATGCTAAAGAACAATCATCTTTAAGGCGCAAGGTGTACCTGATCCAAGCCATGGTCTTTTCAATTATTTAATATGCAACTGAAAGTTGCACAATAAATAAGGATGACAGAAGAAGAATTGATGCCTTTCAATTGTGTTTGAGAAGAGTACTGAATAGCTAGCTCATGGACTGCCAAAAAAACAAACAACTCATCCTGGAGAAAGTAACCAGAGTGCTGCTTAGAAGCAAGGCTGGAAAAACTTCATCTCACATACTTTGAGCATGTTGTCAGGAAGGACTAGTACTTGGGAAAAGATATCATGTTGGGAAGATTAAGGGTCAGAGAAAGAAAGAAAAAGCCTCAATAAGACAGACTGACACAGTGACTGTAACAAGAAGCTAGAGTGTAACAGAGATCATAAGAATAGCTCAGGAGAAGGCAAGGTTAAACTGTTGTTGATAGAGTCACTATTAGTTTTAGTCAACTCAATGACACCTAATAGCAAGAGCAACATTTTAATTGCACAGTAACAAGTTATGTTATGAAAGTTCCTAATTTTTAATACTTTTAAGTATACACTGCATAGCCTTAAAACACTTTATAGAATAAAATTAAGCATAAAAGTCATATAAGAACTTAATATAATTCTGTACCAAATGTAAATATTTGTCAAAAAGATCTTCATTCTGAAATAATGATTTAAGTACAAAAACAAAAAAAAAAAAAGCTTATTTCACTCTAGCTCCTTGTGCTTTTGTAAATAGTAACTAAAAAAACTTTATAAGAATATCTTAGCATCATTTATAATTGGTACATTCCAGAAGATGTTGCAATTAGTTTCTGAGAATGAGATGTAAACAGAACAAATATTACGCTTAACTTTATTCAGTATTGTCAAAATACAAAGGAAGGACTGAATGGGGTAGATTCTTACTGAGGAATTAAAAGATTGGGTTAAGGACTGCCCTTCTCAAATTATTTTCTGCACTGACCATCCTATCTCATAAATCTCAAATACTGACTAGCTGAAACAAGGACAGAATCAGAGGACACATCAGTGATCAACAATCAGCACAGTAGCAGCTTCCTTTATGCAGTATCAACATGCAATTACAGGTTTTACCCAAGTGCTCCTATTTGCTCTGTTTACAAAGCACAGGCAACCCAAGAGTTTGACATAAACCAGCTCTTTATAAAAAGTAATAGCTCTCTGTATTGAGTGTTTACCCTGTGTCAGGCATGGTGCCAAGAGCTTTACATGTATCATATTATCTAATCTTCACAATTATCTCCATTCTACAGACAAGGAAAACAATACTAAAAGTATGTCCAAGCTACACGGCATGAGCGAGCTCTTAGCCATCATATTAATTAAACACACCATGTAAAAGTAGCAGCTAATAATTGCCACTCGATTTATCTGCTGAGGCATTATATAATAACAGATTTCTTGGTCAGAGGCTACCAAATACAAGAAGTTATTTCCTATTCAATGTTCAAAAATTTGAATCTCATGATATTAACCTTCAGTTTGCAAACAAAAACTAAAACTAAAAATGTAACATATGCAAATATTCTTTTTAAAGCACAGACTATCAAGTGTCTCTCTGACAGGCAATTTAAAATACAGCTAAAATAAGATTATAATCATTCACTTCCTTTGATTAGGTTCGTTTCATAGTAATCTTCTATTGGGTTTCCAAGGCTGTAAATCCTTAATAGGAGGAAACTGCTCATCTTTCTCCCACCAGGAAGCTGGTGAATTCAAACTACACATAGCCTTGTGGTTAGCAGTGAAACAAGCTATGTACTAAGGTATGAAAAATGGTAAGATAGGTCTGTAAAAGATTATATTATCAGAAAGACTGTGAACATGAAGAGGCCTGACTGTGTACTGTGTAACACATCGGGCTACTAAGGGGATGTTTTGAATCCACCAAGTGCTCTATGTGAAGATAGTGGGTGGTTCTCACCCACTAAGACTGACAGCCAGTGATGAGCCAGGATGGACTCAGTGGCAGTGGGCATGGCCATGAGCAACGTGGGCAGGGTGGAGTGATGGGAGGTCATAGATCTTGACAGGGGGAAAACAGAAAAGGGCAAAATAAATATAAAGGAATTAAATCTTCTGTGGTTGCTATCTTCCACACAAAGAAGGGAAATAAAGAAAGGGCATGAGGTAGAGCCAGGGACAACATCTTTCAGAAAGAATAGGCACAGAATAAACTGGGACTGCAAGAGCCCTTGATGTGGCACATGACTACTCTCCAGATTCAGTGGCGAGCCTTTATGGTCAAGTTCAGATCTGGGACTTCATCTTATAAGGCAACGGATGTCCACAGATCACCTGTGTCCGCCACAGCAATGGTCTAATCACACCATAATAAAGCTCATTTTCAAAAAGTACTCAGAGCCAAAACATTCCACCAATAAAAACTAAAAACAGCTACACCATATTCTCAAAATAAGCTTAGCAGAAAGTTAATACTTAGTACTTTCCACACTGGTTTCAAACACAACCTTTTCTTCTGAGGGTTGTTTCCCCCCTCTATGCTACTGGAAATGCCAAGCAAAGCCCCTGGGCAGAGCAGAGGTGCAATCCCCCATAAATAAGACACGGGTGAGGAACAATGGTTGGGGACATATTCTCCAAGACCAAGAGTGGAGTCTGGGTCAGGGAGTTCAACCCTTGGTGGTCAATAGACCCTTTGCTAACAAGCCAGAACAACACAACATCTTTCTCCTCAACAGCACATACTTTCCTCATGCTTTTTAAAACATTTTACGCAGCCTCACAAAGGTTATGTCAGTGTTAGACTCTACCTACCAGCATACACAGATGGTTAACAGGACCAAAGAAGACATTCATCTATTTTATACGGTCAAGAGTGAAGGGACGAAAATTCAACAAACCCTCAGTTCTAAAAACTGCACAGAACATGCACCAAGTATAACTGCCTTGATCATGTCTACTGGGTTTCCTCTCATGCTTTTCTATAAGGAATCTCTAACCAGAGAAGGGTAACCATGTCTCTTGTGGAAGCAAAGAAAGCAAAGCATGTGCATACATTGTTTTAAAGCCCATGTGAACTGCAAAGATATGACAGACAGCATTATTGTAATGATAGTGCATAACATGTTGGGCTGCTAACTGAAACATCTGAAGCTACTAGGAGAAAAGATGAGCATCTGTCTCCTATTGAGACTTACGACTTATACCTCAGAAACCCAATGGAGTGTGGCTAAGTGAGATTCAAATAATTTTGTTATCGTTATGTGCCAACAAGTTGAGCATGGCTCAGAGTGACCCTATGAACAACACACCTGAACCCTGTCCTATCCTGCGCCATTCTCACCATTTCTGACACACTTGAGCCCATGCTGCAGTCACTGTGTCAGTTCATCTTGCTGAGTCTTCCTCTCACTGATCCTCCACCTTTCTAAATATCTTCTCCTAGCAACATGTCCAAAATATATGAGACAAAGCTTCACCATCCTTGCCTCCAATGGCTCCATAGCTCCAATAGCAATGACTCAAATGATGGCAGAGGGATAATCCCTTAAACACAGAAACATACACACCAGACAGACATGTATATGGATACACAAATTTCTAAATAAGTGAAATTCCCATTCCAACAAGATATGCTATGCTGATCATGGGATCAGGATTCTGTCTACCATAGCAGCAGAACCAGGGAGAAATCATAAATTCTCTTTCAAGAGTGAAAGTTTCTACGGAAGAAAAAACCAAAACAAAACGAAACAAAAACCCACACAATATGAGGGTTTTAAAAATATAATTTTTTAACATGGATTTAATTACTAAACATGTCACAAACTCTTCTCCAAGGATGTCTATATAGAGGTGGTTTAAAGTCAAAGTCCTCACCTGCCAAGATAAACAGTGTGACCACCACAATGACTTCAGCAAGCTGGGTTGTGCCCTTCCTGGCTTTCAGTTTTCTTTCCTCTTTCTAGTCATTTTATTTCTATGACCCCAAGTAGGGAATTACAGGTAAAATGGCATAAAACATGGTATTCTAAATTGTTACTCTAAACCCTAAAACAAACACTGGAGTTCATCTGCTTACCTCGGCTACCAAGGAGACACTATTTAACTGTCAGCTGCCAGTTTGTGGCACTGTGGTGGCTTCCTTGAGGCTGTGGTGCCAGAAGTGATACCACTGGTATTTCAAATACTAACAGGGTGGTCAGGTCTCACGAGAGCTTCTAGACTAGGATAGATTAGGAAGAAAGACTTGGCGATCTAGTTTTGAAAATTAACTAAAGGAATCTTAAGGGTAAGAGGGGAACACTGTCTAACTCGTTTGCTTTAGATACATCATCAGGAAAGATCAATCACCAGAAGATGATGTCATTTTGGCAAACAAAGCAGCGGATCAACAAGGGAGACACTAGTGAGACAAGCTGCACAAGAGTCATGGCAATGGACTAAGGATGACACAGAGACAGCAATGTTTTCTTCTGTTGTACATAAAGTCACCTCAAGTCAGAGTCGACTAAACAGCAACTGCTTACAGCAACGTTCTTCAAATTCATGTTTCCAAGGAAAATTGAAATGTTAAAGGTGACATAAGCTAGCACTTTCTTGCCTTCATGCCTTTGCTTAGTTGTTTTTTTCCAGTACAGTAGAGCTATACCCTCATTCATCTCTCCTGAGTGAGCTAAAGAGGCTCTAACACCTCCTCTCCTATCTGCCCCCACCCGAGGCGGAAGTCACTCCTTGAGCCTGAAGAGTTTGCTAGTCCCTCAGACAAAGCATGAGGGTACTGTCTGTGCTAATCTACTTCAACCTTTTCTTCACACACTGGGAGTTCACAGAATTAACTGTCTTATTCAAGTAGCTTTCTAGACTCTTCACTGATGTTCCAGAACACAATTCATTTCAAGCTATCATTGAAAATACGTGATTTAAGAAAAGCAGCTGGTTTTCCCAATAAAACTTTTAATTCTATGCACTTATTTGATTTCTCCTAATTCTACAGTTTATCTCATTACCTTTCTCCCTGTTTTCTCCCCAAAACATAATCTTCTGTAATTTTTAATTATCTAAACAATGAGAAATAGCCTCTATACCAGGATGAAATGCTCACACTTGCTTTGTTAATTTCTTAATGTCGCAATCTTAAAAATCCAGTTCAGGTATTAGTTTTTCTTCCCTGAATCACCACTCTGCCCTACTCCAAACCACTCCCTACAAAAAAGAGTACAATATGACCCCTATTCCTCTGAACTCTCCATACCTCTGTAGTTAAATATTTATCTTAACCATCTCCCAATCTCAACTCCAAGTTTTATCATCATTTTATTCCCAACACTTAGTACATGGTACATGGAGTTCAACCAAATTTGGTGAATTGAGCAATTATTTGTCTCAGAAAGGAAAAGAGTCTAAGGCCTGAAAAAATCTGTATTCTCAGGAGAGTCACATTAAGTGCACATTGTAATATGAAGAATGCTCACCATTTATGATGACTGAATACGTTCAGATCAATGGCATGTCTATTGCTTCAATAAACAGTTTGGGCTCCTATTACTACTACTAAGAACTGTGTAGCCTAGGGTAGACAGTAGTAGCTTACATGGTGTTTTGAGCAAATGGAACCAGGTGGCCCTCTGGACAGATGACTTATAAAAGCAGGGCACAGAGTTCCCAAGACCCACGTAGATGTGGAGACCCACAATAGTGAACGAGAAAAAGGCCCTATTTCGAGAAGTTCAGATTCTAGTAATACTGACAGGAGATCAATTTTCAGTATTTTCTACATGTTGCTGAAAATCAAGACTTGGACAAACTGTATTTAACACTCTCCACCTAAATTCCCACATCATTAATCATGGAGACCATAATTTGGGCCTATACATCTACCTATAACAGCAGAGCATTCTAGTACTTCTGATCAGGCAGGGAAAAGTATTGTTCTTGGATTCAAACAGGTTACAAAGTTGACCAGTGACCTTATTATGACCAAATGCATTTCTCTGAAGAATATTTTCCATTAATCTATTTGGTTTATAAGTCATTTCTTACCTTGCATCTGTTTATATTTTTCTTTCCTCTGAAATGGCAAATATTTGGAATTGTTTGCTTTCACAGTTCATTACTAAACATTGCTACATTCTTACTGTGCTAGAATGGGAAGTAAAAGATAATTGCTATTCCCAGTTAATAGAAAGCATTATAACAATACAAGTCTTTCAAAATAGTAATATATAAGCCTACTTTTCTAATATTAAAACATCTTTTTATAGGTAGGTAGAAAACAGTTTCAGTTTTGTGTGAATTGTGCTATATACACATATTTGTGACCCACTGCTTCCTCTTGAAAATAGGTCACTCTGATTCCAAGCTCTGAGGAAATGTCAATGACAACTCTCATCACTTCTTACCTGCTTAATCTAACATACAGAAATCAATCACCAAAGCATTGAGGGGAGGAGAAATCATCATAAAATGATCTAGTTCACAAAAAATTACCTAACCATCATGTTCACTTTGGAGTTTTAGCTAAATATGGTTCCTATCAAAAGAGGGTAGATTTTTGGCTTTAATAACAACATCTAATTCTGAGGAAGGCACTGTAATTTTGCCATATTCAATTAATTAATCCAACAGGTACTTATTAAGCACCTCCCCTGGCAACCCAAAGGTAGGTGGTTTGGATCCACCAGCTGCTCCAGGAGAAAGACGAGCCCATCTCCTCTCATGGAATTAACTGCCTCTGAAACCCTGCTGGGGGTCAGCTATGAGTTGGCTCCACTCGATGGTCAACAACACACACACACACACATACCATAGGAATCATGCAGTACAAACCACAGTGAAGAGAGAAAAGGAACAAGAGCTCACAGAGTTTACAATGGAGCGAGTCACCAAAGAAATCTTTTCATGTAAAAATCTCGATTAAGCCTTACTTCAACTTTTTTTTTCCTTCAAGGAAGAAAAAGAAAACATAGAGCCTTACCTCTTAGATTTCTAGGATGAATCTGTTTAGTTCGGGGCATCTTTGATTCAGAAGCAACTTTTTCCTCTTAGAAAGTATGAGTAGAGCAAGTCACAAAACAGCAGCTTCATAAACTCAACATGCATCAATTAATCCATGTCCTGGGAGGGAGGAAAAGCGAAAATTACACTTTATTAACTTCAAAGTAAAAAGACTCTTTGAAAGTTAGTATGTCTGGCTGCTGTTGTTTTGTTCTTTGAGTCAGAACCAATCCTTAATTGACCCTCCAGGGGATTTTCAGAGGCAATAAATTACACAGGAGAAGACTGCCTATCTTTCTCCCACAGAGAGGCTGGCTGATTCACATTGTGAGCCTTTGAGTTGGACAGACAACTCCTTAACACTAGGCTACCAGAACTCAGTAAATTCTAAATTAAAGAAAATGTAATCAAGTGAAGTACAGTGGCAATAGTTGTTGTGTGCTGCTGAGTAGGAATCAACTCATGGTTGATCTTCTAGTGGGTTTTTAAAGGCAGTAAATCTCAAGGGAGGAGACTGTCCTCCCCTAAACCACAAGCCTTTGTGATTGCACCACAACTTCTTACCAAGAGGCCACCAGAGTTCCCTACTGCTATAATAGACTACGTGTAAACAAAAGGTCAACAATTTCATCTTACTAGGATCCACAGTCAACAGTCTTGGTACTAAGAGTCAAGAAATCAGAAGACTTTTACTTTGGACAAGCCTGCTGTCAGGAGCTCTCCAAAATACTGAAATGCAATGATCTCAGTTTGAAGACTAAAGTATTTCTGACTTAGGCCATAGTCTTTTCAATCGCTGTGCATCTGAGGGCTGGACAATGAATAAGGATGACAAGAAAAATTGATGCCTCTGAGTTGCGGCACTGGAGAAAAGTACTGAATATCCCATGGACTGCCCAAAGAACAGCTATACTTGGAAAAGGTGCGGCCAGAGTATTCCTGAAGGCATGGATGGCAAAGTTTTGTCTCTCATACTTTGGAAATGTTGCTAAGAGAGTCCATTCCCTGGAATGGGACATCATGCTGCAAAGTGGAGGGTCAGAAAAAGAGAGGAAGACACTCCCTCCTCCCCTTGATATGGACTGACATAAGCAGCTGCAGTAATGGGCACAAGTATATCAGAGATGATGATGATTAGGATGGCACAGGCTTCAGATCTGTTGTTCACAGGATCACTATGAGTCATACTCAAATTGACAGGACCTAATAACAACAAAAGGCCAACCTTAATTAAGTTTTTTTTTTTTTTAAATTGTCTGTTTTTATCAGAAAATAGTAAAACTTCAGTCTCAAAATATTACCAGTAAGTGAAAAGAAATTGTACTGCCAACCCAAAGGCACCCAGTCCAAAGCAACCAGCTGCTCCAGAAGAGAAAGATGAGCAATCTCCTCCCATGCCATCTACTGCCTCTGAAAAATCTGCTGGAGGATCAGCTATGGTTTAGTTCTGACTCCACAACACAGAACACAACACAGTATGTGTTAGGTGCCATCAAGTCTCTGTGACTCATAAGAGACCCTATGCACAACAGACCTGAACTCTGTCCGATTCTGATCCAGTTTCACTGTCTCCAGCACAGCTGTTCCTATTACCCCAGTCACTGTTCTCAATCCATCTCATCCAAGGTCTTCCTCTCCTGCATTGTCCCTCCACCATTCCAAGCATGTACTGCACGGCTGTTGTTCTTGACTGCCTTCAAGTCGAGCACACAACTCATAGCGACCCTATGAACAAAAGGCCTGAAGACTTTCTACAACTATCAACATTTGTCAAAGTTCATACAGTTTCTGGAGGCATGATATTTAGGAAGTGGATGTCACACCTGTTATTTGTTGTTATGTGCCGCTGAGTCGCCTGTGATGCATAGCGACCCCTATATACAGCAGCTCTGAACCCTTCCCTGTCCTGAACCAGCCTCACTAATTCTGACACACCAACCCCCCATGGCCCCAGTTACCGTACTTCACGGTATACAACAATACTACACTGTGTGTGTATATATGTGTATTCATTCCAAAGCACACAATACACTATATATATAAACACACACACATATATACATACTTCATGACAGTCTATATATATATATATATACTATGTAATTTTATACATATATTACATTTAAATTTTTTTATATATGTATACACAAACACACATATTTTCCCCCCATGGCACAAAAAAATTCTGTGTGGTATGCTGTGGAGTCAGAACCAACCCATAACTAATCCTCCAGCAGCTTTTCAGAGGCAGTAAATCGCACAGGAGGAAACTTTCCATGTCCATTCATAAGCAAACTTGGTTCATTCATTCATCTTGTTTTACAGAGTTAGTTAATACAGTGGTTGCTACCAATGTTGCTGTTGGATGCTACTAACTAGAATTCACAACAATCCTGGGAACAACAAATTGAAGCTCTGTATCATCTTCACAATGTTCCACCTTGCTCAAGGTCATTGTTGAAGTCACTGTGTCAATCCATTTTGCTAAGAATAATCTTCCTCTCTTCCAAATATTGTGGTTTGCCCTTCTGGGCTCATAGTAGGAGAACACTGTCTGTCTCTGTTTACAAACTGACATGTGTGACTAGTTCTGGTTAATGATCTTTAAGTAGGAGAGACCCAAATCACCTCCAAAGATGAGTATTTAAGGATATTTCATTATCAAAGCAAGATCCCTTCAGAGCGCTCTCTTCCCTCTGCCAAGAGACCATCACTGTTCCATGCAGGGCATCTGATAAAACAGAGCTGAGCTGTACTTATCCCACCTACCACACACATGGTAGCATAAACAAGAAAGATATCTTTGTTGCTTTATAAGTCATTGAGATTAGAGAGTTATTTGTTACTGCAGTAAGTCTGCCCTGATATAAACATCTAAAATGAAAAAAAAAAATTAAAAGAAAATGTTCATATTTTTAAAAAGCACCTCAGTTAGAATACATCAAAATGATAATAATCCAAGGAGTCTTTGGATGAAGAAATGTGTTCATGAAGCTACTTATTAGAAGGTTGACAGTTCAAACCTCATCAGCAGGATATGTACAGGTTGGCAAAAGGCCCAGCAACTTGCCTCTGTAAAGATTACAGCTAAAAAAAAACAAACAACAAACAATACTTTGGAGTTCAGTTCTACTCTGAAACATTTGGGGTCGACAACAGGTTGAGGCTGTGTTTTTTTGTTTTAAATCAAAAAATTAATCACTCATCTCACCAGATCAAATAGCCCAAACTCACCTTCCACAAGATTTTCAAGGAGCTAAAATTCTTATTGCAATTTCCGGTGATAAAGCTGACAAGCTAGGCCCAGCATTATGACTTTCAACAGAAAACAATGTTTAATTATTAAACAAAGACATGAGAACTGGACATCAATGTTTTATCTGAGACCTTTAACTAGAAGTCCTTGCCTCAGAGAAGTTACCAAGCTTCTAATGTATGTCTGTGTACTTTCTACATATTGCTTAATTTAATCCTAACAATAACTGATAAGGTAGCTATCATATGCTTATTTCACAGATAAGAAAACTAAAGCACAGACTGGCTTACCAATCTTCCCAAGGTCAGTAACTCAGAACGTGGACCACAACTACTCCCCAAGGCTTCCTTCTTCAATGGAGGTAATATTTACTCTCAGGGTTTTTCCAAAAGACTATATATGGGGCACAGCAAGTCATGTTTTTATGTCAAATCTGACTGAGTTTGAAGCCTTTACTGTGTGACTATGTTCCTATAACTTAGCCTCTCTGAAATCAAAGCTGCCTTATAGGCGATTTAAGGATTAAACAATGTATAGGTGTTGCCCACTGCCTGGCACCAAAAAAAAAAAAAAATGCTCAAATATTAACTCTCTTTATGAAAGCCTATCTGGGAAAGAATGCCTAATGTTTTGGTATAAAGTTTTAGCAATTTACAGTTTTTGTACTGGGGGGGGGGCAATCTCCTCCTGTGCTGGTTGGATCTGATTTGATGGTACACAGCAAAGAACAGGGGGGGGGGGGGAGAGAATAGCCTGAGGGAAGAGGTAAATGATCCAATACTATATTATTTCAACTAACACTGTGCACAACTCTGCACTAAAGCAGCATATATCACAAAGCTTTTGACTTAACAGTGAATTCAGAAACGCTTGGGCATTTCTAATTTGTATGTATGCATGTTTTACTATGTTCTATGTTAAGTCTATAGCTTTAAAATTGTCTTGGTTTTTATAAGTTTTTAAAGCGTAAACTCTGATTGTAACCCAGTCATGTGATTTTATACAATTTGAGTATAAATGTAAAAGACACACATTTCAAATCCGTAACTGCTTCCTACAGTCCTTTTACTGCCTCCTCCACTGTAGGTTAGCAGTCCATTCCATGTTTAAATCCCTGGAGGGGAAGTGGACATTTGCAAAGACAGCAGCCTTACAGCGACCAAGAGGAATGGCAAAACGTTCCTTTACAGGGAAGAAAAAAATACTACATGCAGCAAAGACATGACACGATCAAAAAGCAAGGAGAAAAAACATGAATGAATGTGGAGGGCGGAGCCTGGGAAAACCCCTCTGCAACGCCGCACTGAACAAAGCGCTTAGCATGCCAGGAGGAGGGGGGAATGGAAGTGCCAGCTCAGGAAGGAGCCTGGAGTGGATGCGGCGAGCAGGAGGAGGAGAGGAAGGCGCGAGTAGGCGAGCGCAGCAACCCCAGGACTCCTCCTCGCCACCAGCTGCCCCGCTGCCCCCTCCCCTCTCCAGCCAGCAACTCCTTCCCGAGCCCGACCCTAGGCGAGCCTGAGTCTACTGACCCGAGCCCACCACCCCTTTCCCCAACTGCTCTGGGCGCTCCCTCCCAACCCGGAATGGAACTACCCAGGTGGCCCGGAGTAAACAGGCACTCAGAAAGCAGAACGAAAGGGAAAGCAAGCCACAAAGCCGGGAGATTGGGAAGCCGAGGCCTGCTCGCCCGCACCCCCATCCCCGTGCAAAATGCGTCTGCAGCTGGAACAACGCAGGCGGGGAGGCTGGGCCCCTCCGTACCTGCTCAGCCCGTAAGACCGCATCCCCGGCCGCGCGTGCTAGGCGAGGGCGCCCAGAAGTGGGACGCGCCCCTCCACGCAGCGAGCCCCTCTGCAAGGTCGGCGCTGGCACACGGGCGCACACATCCACTCTCGTGCCCGCCGCCCGCCCCGCTGCAGCACCCCCGTCGCGGAGCCCGCGTCGAACCTGGGGCCAGAACGCCCAGCGGAGCCGCTGCCACTGCACCGGCGCTGAGGCTGCGCTGCTGATGGCGGCGGCCGCAGCTCGGAATCTCCGCGACCCCCGCACGGCAGCGGCGGCGGCGGCGGCGCCTGGGATCCCTCCTTCACTTGACAACCTCAAACACAAACATAACCTCCTCCTCCTCCAGCTCCCCCAGCTCCCGGCTCTTCCCTCCTCCCGCCGCCGCCGCCCAGCAGCAGCTCCACTAAAGGCCGGCGACTGGCGCTCCAACCACCCAGCCTGAAATATTAAACAGGGGAGCGGGCCGGGGGCGGGGAGGGGCTCGGCGGGGCGCGCGGGCGGGGGCCGAAGCGCGCCGGGAGGGGGAGGCCGCACTCGCAGCTCGCCCGCGTCCCGAGCCGCAGCATGGTCCCGGCGGCCGCCACGGGAGAGGGGGCGTCGGGCAGCCGGGCGATGCGGGGCGCTGCGCGGTGGGGTCGGCGGCGAGATCGCGGGAGGTCCGGGCCCGCGCTCCCGGGAGAGAAGGGCAGGCGGGTGCGGGCTTTACCTCTCCCCCGGGGCAGAGAAGGGCACGTTTTGCCTCTTTAGGGGCGGCGGGAGGAGGCTGCCGGTCGGCCAGGGGAAGGGAGGCCGAAGGTCGGAGGCTTTCCCGCGGGTGGGCGGGGCGGCAGGGGATCCCCGGGGGCGGGAGGCGGGGAGGCCACTGGCGGCAGCAGGGGGGAGGGGGCGTCTCCAGAGGAGTCCGAGGCCAGGGCTCGGCTGGGCCGGGGGAGGGGCCGGGGACGCCCGGGGCGCGAGGACCCAGCGGGCGGGCCCGGCCGCCAGCCCTCCCCCGGGGCAGGCCGGCCTCACACTTGCGTGGAGCCGAGTCCCGGGTCTCCCCGGTGGGGCGGGCCCGGCCGCACCTCCCCCGGGCCAACCTCCTGCAGCTCCGCCCCGCCCGGCCGCGAGGGGGCGGGGGCGGAAGCAGGGACGCCGGCCCGGAGGAGGGGCGAGGTTAGGGACAGAGCGGGCTAGGGTCGTGCTGGCTTCGGGACTGGCGCCCCGCGGGGGGTGAAGGGCGGGCCCGGCAGGTCACGCGGCCCCGCCTGGCCGGGTCGCGCAGTTGGGGGCGGTTGGTCCGGGAAGAGGGGCGGGGACGGGCGGGGCCGCGGCTTCTCGTTACCGTCTTTACTTTCTAAAGCAGGATGTGGGCCGGCCTGGTGACGTCATGGGGTCTCCCAGCCCCGCCCCCACTGGGCGGATGGGGGAGGGGAGCGGAGAAGGGAGGGCCGGTGCGGGGGGGGGGACCCCAAGGGGGTTTCCTCAGCAACGCGGGGAGGGAAGAGGAAAGTCATTGTGAAACTTGAAACTCATTAACTTTGAAAAACAACTTTAAAAAGCCCGGGAGGGGGGCGGGGTGTTGGTTAGGAGGGTGGATGGGGCCATATTCTTAACCCTGAACTGAAACCACTTTTTGTGGCGGATGTTCTATTAAAAGAGCGAGGAAAGCCAAGGTTATTCCAGAGGCCGCTCCAAAGCCCGCGGGTGGTTCCCAGAGCTGCAGCTGCGAGCGCAGTTAACCCCTGCCTCCCCGTCTGACAGCTCAAGGCACCGTGGGGAGGGGACTTGGGGACCCCAGCGGTGTTCCTGGCTGGGCCGCCGACCCGGCGGAAGGAAAGGGTAAGCAGGAGTAATTACCGTGAACCAGGGCTTGACCCCGTCTGCTAGAAAGCAAGAGAGGAAGCAAGGAAGTAGAAATTTATGGACGAGAAATCGGGTTGGACCAACGTAAAAAGGTTTTTCGGGCTAGACCTAAAAAAATGGCAGCACTTTGGGGCTCAGAAATCCCACATGCTCACCCTGAAAAACTTATAAAAGAAAGATTGCCTTAAGATGTCACCCGAACTTGAGAGTTATAATGAAATTTAGATGCAGACAATTTCTAGAATTGAACCAAACTGTTTTCCCCTTTTAAGGAATAAAAATGCTAAACGATCGTTCTCCCACCAAGACGGCTGGCCATCTGTGCAAGCTTGAATTATTTTGTTCCCTGGGGCTTCCATTAAGACGTCTAGATTTTTCCTGCTAGGGTTGACCCCCCTAAAATTCCCGAGGGAATCCTACCTCTAATTTTTTTGTGCTTAGGAAAGCTCAAAACACCTGAATGGGAATCATAAAAAATGGAAAAGTTAATAATGGTGAGCTTGTAACCAAAACTGATGTCATGTAAAGGAGGAAACATGCCTATAAAAATACCTGAATGTGATCATCACAGCAAAGATCATCCATCAACTACCTAAATTTGAAAGGACGCTAACATGCTAAGCTTCCAATCCTGCATTAAATAATGCAATTTTTATTTTCATTCTGAGATAGTAATTCCCCTTTATAAAATCTAATGGATATCAGGTCACGAGCAATATGTTTGTGTATATATATAACGTCCCACTGAGGCTGTGTGCATAAAAACTAACCATGCATATAAAATGTATCTTGGCATTGGACGACATTTACTTAAGATGGTTTGATAATTATTAAGTCTCGTAGTTGGGAAGTAAAAAACACTAAATAAATTAAGGTACTTTTAATCCAGCATACTTAGCGCACCAGAAATACATGAGGTGTGCACAAGGTTCATAGGGAATTTGGCATTATTATGAACTAAAACATGAATGCTAAAATGCACAGGCATTTTTTTAAATTATAATAGGTTAATTTTGTCATTCAGTTTAACTTTTTTCCTTAGACAAGTCACAATCAAGTTTCTTAGGCATCATCCCAGTATTAAACTTTTCTCGCAAATACATACTACACAGAGCTGTCGACTATTAAGTTTAATATTTTGAAATGCAATTTTTCACTCATCTACAATTCTAGTTATCCTCATGCAGGACAATCCAGTTAAATTACAATCTGTTTGGGGACAAATACATTCTCAAAATGTAGCCTATAAACGGAAAGTGTGGGTGAAACGTTTTCGAAACAAAGTAAATGTAATGGTCCAGTGCAATTTGAACTGTCAAAAATCCCGGCACTGGGGGGGAGGGGTGGTTATATTCTGCACAAAGAAGGAGGGGGCTTCCAAGGGCACGTTTGCTCTAGTGTTATCCCTGCAGGACACGTGAAGTGACGCGTGAGTGGAGAAGTGTCAATGAAGGCATCTTTTTTTAAAAATGCTGAGCGGTATTTGGAGAAGAGCAAGCAGCAGGGTCCGCTCTGAAGGCTAGTCGCAAGGACTGGCCTTGCCCACGCCACCCTGCTGCGGTGGCCCGCACCCCACTTGTCCCGACAGGTTCCCACGCGGAGGCCCGCCCGCCCGCCTGGACCCCCCCTGGCGCGGCCCCACCGCCCGGCCCTGCGCCGCCGCCACGCGGAGATCCCGGA
>NW_006399851.1:6278252-6283726 GCF_000299155.1 Elephantulus edwardii | reverse complement strand
TTCCCAGGCCACCGGCCGGATGCCCTCCGCCGCCGCCTCCTCAAGGCGACCCTGCGGTCAAGCCTGACCCGCACACTCTGCCAACTCTGCCCCACGCCCCGGCTGTCCCCATGCCAGACACTAGACAAAAGAGCCTGCAAGAAACTTACCCCAACTGCCACGCAAGTCTGACTCAAAGCTTCCTGGGTTTAACTTTTAATTTTAAAAACAACAAAAGCAGAAACCAAAAGGCTCCTAGTTTGGAAGTGGGCGTGAGAGGAAATGCAAGGGGGAGGTGCTTCATTCCCGCGGCGGCGGGCGCCCCCCTTCCCTGGCCCCTGCCGGGGGCTTTGATGTGTCCTAGCGCACCGCCTACATTGGTTTGCGCCGCGGGCTGTGCGCGGGGCCGGATCCGCTGCTGGCGGCCCTTTTGCGTGCTGGCTCCAAGATCCAGAGGCAGGTGGTCTCGGGTAAGGATGCCTACTTCTAACCCCTAAAGAGAAAGTGCCTTTTATATGGACTTCCCTTTGTTACCTGGGAGGAAGAGGCTGGGTTGACATAACAATCCACCTAGCTCGCAATCTTGGAGCTCTTCATTTCATTTAGAGCCATATTGGATCCATTATATCGAGGCCTCCCAAATGAGACCTGTATTTCCTCCACTCTAAGCGCAAACTGATAACGCGCTGATGGAGTATGTTTTCGATATTTAGGTCTCCGTTTTGAAACAATGTGCAGTTTCTCTTCGAAATTAGTCCTGCAGCTTTGCAAAGACAAGAATGAGACTCTGAAGAAAAGAAATTCTGTAATAGATTCCTTTATAGGTGAAAAGATACCCTCCCACTCACATTGTGAAAACTTTTAACTGTTGATTTATCTTATGTACAAAACCAGCAGAAACCGGATACAGTTTCCAATGTATTAGCCGTTTCAGATCTCTCAGCATTATTACCAAAATTACTCCCACCACCACCTCCAGCACATCAGTGAGAAGATGTATGCTCTGCCATTTCAGCCCTAACTTGTCAAGTCTGTCTTATGCCCAACACCAGCCTAGGTTAAGGCCCTGCCCTCTGGGAGTTTACAGATTAATGGAGACTGGGGAAACATGGAAAAATACCTAGAGGGTAAGAAGATAGAACAAGTAGCTTATAAACAGAGCCAATTAAAGTTATACAGAGTCATTTGCATGATTGCTGAGAGGTTTCTGGATTGAGTGGAAGGCAGTATATTAGCGAAGATTCCAGTGAAGGAGAGTCCTCAGTAGCAATTTGAAGGAGAGAAAGTTCATTTTTTTGGCAGTCTTCTGAGAACAACTTTCCAAGCAAAGGAAATAATTTGATGCTGAGAGCACTGGGCATGATAGTTGGCCTGGCTTGGTCAAGCAATATAAGCAGAGGTGAACTCAGTTTAAAAAACAAACCAGCCAACCAAAATGTTGTCAGAATAGCGTTGTACTCCTTAGGATTTCTAGTGAGTCATTTCTCAAAATTAAATGGAAATACCTCTCTTTTGAGGAAGCTTAGGTGGCCTAGTGGTAAGAAACTGCGCATCAATCCCAAATACATGCTGGAGAAGGATGGAAAATCTCCTCCTGTGCAAGTTACTGTCTCTGAAAACTCTCTGGAGGGTCAGCTGTGGTTCAGTTAAGACTCGACAGTACGTAACAACAACAATCTCTCTTCTAAGACACCTTTGGATGGACTCAAACTTCCAACCCTTTGCCTTGCAAGTGAGTATGTCAACCATTTGTACTATCCAGAAACTCCTGAAGAGAAACTGAGTAGCACATAAATAAATATACAATCCCAACTAAGATGCTTTTTGAAAATGAAAGGGACACTGCTAATAATTATGCCAAGATGAAAGGCTTGTGCCCGATCTGTCCTAAGATAGGACACCTGAGAAGGATGAGTTCTCTAGCTGTGAGCCATGAAGGCAATTAGCACAAGGAGGCAATGGGCAATCAGAGGATAGCATCATCAGGCATCATTGGAGAGGAATTAAGACACATTATTGCTCTCAGTTGGTAGTCGTTTGCAGGCATCTGGACTGAGAATGATCTTTTCAAGGAATATTATTGTTGCTGATACATTTAGGTTACATCCAGAGGCTTTTTTACAAAAACTGACATAGCACTGGTATTAGCTGCAGTAATAACAGTGTTGGTGGTAGTTTTTGTTGTTATTATGTGCTGTCAAGTCAAAACTGACTCACAACTGACTCTCCAGCTGGCTTCCATCGCATGGGAGGGGGTTGGAGCAGCTGAGGATTCAAACCACATGTCTTTGGGTTGGTAGCACAACTCTTTACCACTAAACCACCAGAGTTCCTGATTGGTGGTAATTGTAATTAATAGTTGTTGGGAAGTTAGAATTTGCCAAACTCTTTAAACATTTCCTGTGTGAACTCACTCATCCACACAGCCAATGGAGAGGGGAGCAAACATAAAAATAGGGGCTCAGAAATGCTCAAATATCTGTCTACAGCCACATACAGCCAGTAAGTGATTTGACGGTTGGAACTCAAATCCTATTTTAGATGCTCAGAAAGTTATTTTACAATACTTGGGGGGGGACCTTTTATTTTTATTATCATATAAATAGAAATGTTAGTGGTCAGAATGTCCAAATATAAATTTTTTTTTTAGTGCAAAGTGAAAGTTTTCTAATCACATTTGGTTTTTACAGAAATCGCTGTTGTTATGTGGTGTTGTCAGTCACCCTGTCTCACAGTGACCCTATGTACAACGGTTCTGAAGCCTGCCCTGTCCTGAGCCAGTCTCACTGACGCCAGCACACCTACCCCCATTGCCCTAGTTACTGTATCAATCCATCTCATCCAGGATTTTCCTCTCCCGTGCTGTTCTTCCACCCTTCTTAGCATGATGTTCTTTTTCAAGGATCGGTCCCTCCTGGCCCACATGCCCAGAATATATGAAACAGAGCTTCAAAATCCTAGCCTTCAAGGGGAAACTTGGTTTCTCCCTCTCCAAGACAGGCTTATTTGTTTTCTTAGTGGTCCATGGTACGTCCAAGACTCTTCTCCAGCACCACAACTCAAAGTCTTCAATTCTTCTTCTATCCTCCTTAGATGTCTGAGTCATAGCAAGTAATTGCAAAGACCATAGCCTGATCAGGCACTTTTAGACTGATATCATTGCTTCTCAGTACTCAAAAGGTCCCTGACAGCAGGTTTACCTAATGCAGTTCAGCTTTTGATTTTCTGACACTGGTGCTAAGAGTGTTGATTGGGGAGCCGAGCAAGCTGTAACTGATAACAACATCAATGTTTTCTCCATCCATCAGAGACATTAATTACCATTGGTTGCAATTTATTTTTTTACAGTATTTATTGTATACTTTCACCCACCTCTGTTAGTGCACCTATGTCTATTGCTGCATCATTCACAGTAGCAAAGAGATAGAGGCAGCCAACTTCCCATCAACAAATGACTGGATAGAGAAACTGTGGTACATTCACACAATGAAGTATATGTAGCACTGAAAAACAATGAACTCATGAAACACAATGGGGTGAGCCTAGAAGACATTATGCTGAGTGAAATATCTCGGTCACAAAAGACAAATCCTACATAAGACCACTGTTATAAAAACAAGATGGTTATAATGGAGGAGAGAAAGAGGGAGAGAGTGTAGGAAAATGATGGATAGAAAATTTCTGTACTGGAATAAGTGAAGGGAAGTTCAATCTGAAATAGATAATCAAATATTATGTGTATTAAAATTAACTTAGAACAGGATATACAGGACAGATTAAATGAGATGGAGAAGTGGGGGAACAGAGATGGTACAATAATTTTTAAAAGTCCTACATCTGTGCAAGAAGAGAAGAAAAGGAAGCAAAGAAAAGGTCCATGATTAAAAGGTTGCAAGTTTGAGTCCACTCTGAGGCATCTCTGAAAAAAAACCTGTTAAGCTACTTTGGAAAACCATTCATTGATAGGGGTTGACTTGTTCTCAAAGGAGCATAATTCCCCTATGACACACCTGGGAATCCCCAGGAGTCAGCTTGTGGGTTCAAACTGCTACTATTAACTTTTCATTACCCACTGTTACAGAGACCTGCCTTCAATGTCATTCAAAAGCACCTAGTTCAATAACAAATAGTAAGAAATGTTACCCAAATCAAACAATAAAAACACTCAACTGCTGTCAAATCATTTGCAACTCATAGAGACCACATAGGGTTTCTAAGGTCATAAATCTTAATGGCAGCAGATTGCCTCCTCTCCCATCAAAGGACTGGTGGGTTCAAATCACTGACACTCAGCAGCTGAGTGTGTTAACCACTGTGCCAAATAGGGTTACTTCAGAGAGATTTGTTATTGTTGTTGATGATGATTGTCAGTGAGCTGAGCACGACTCATAGTGTCCATATGAACAAAAGACCTGAAGCCTTTTTATAACTATCATCTTTTCTCAAAGTTCATAGAGTTTCCAGAGGCATGTTGTTTAAAAGGCAGTGGATGCCACTCCTGCTTCCTAGTGGGCATTATTTGGTGCAAATTTCCCTACAGAGGTAAAAGAAAACTAGAAGCCATTTATACTTGCAGTTCCTAAAAGAATTCCGCCTGAACCACAGCCACGTGTAGCATACTGAGGAATCTCCAAGTCAAACCATGTTTAACTAATCAAATCATATTCATGACTCAAAGATGTGGAAACAAACACGTGCAACAACCCACGATGCCGAAAGTATTTTTTCCCCCATGAAATTGCAGCTCGAGTCATTATCAACCTAGGAAGGAGCTTCTCAGTCACTGCTTGAAAGATGAAATAAGTAAGTCAGGGATCGGAGTCAGACATGCCTGGATTCAAGACAGCATTGACTGAGACTGGAAACAGTAAAACTCTAGCTCTGACTAAAACTTCCTCTTGTCCAGGTCACATCATTGCTTTTCCAGGTGTTATAAAGTCAATTCCAGCTCATGGTAATTGCAGGGTAGAGTCACCTTCAACAGTTTCTTAATGACTAATTTTTCTGAAATAGATAACCAGGTCTTTCTTCCAGGGCACTTCTGAGCAGGCTGGAACCTTCAACTGCTCATGTATCAACCAATGGCATTGCCTCTATTGCCACCCAAGAACTTCATGTACAGATAGTAAGGGAAGGATTTCAACATATATTTTTTGGAGACTCAACTCACAATAAGATTATCAGAGTAATGATGGAATTTCAGCATCAGCAGAGTACGTACAAGGAGTATGTACCAGGATACAGGACAGAATTCAACATAATTTCTAGTTTCTCCCTTCTAAATCAATGGTTATAAATAAACTTTTGGTTTTGTAGGTAAATTGTAATTGTCTATCCCATAACTGAACCCTCCAGCAACTTTAAAAATGCCTCCTTTTTCACACCCATGTTAATTGCAGCTTTGTTCACAATAGCAAGGAGTTGGAAACAACCTAAGTGCCCATCAACAAACGAATGGATAGAGAAACTGCGGTATATTCACACAATGGAATACT
>NW_006399851.1:6266679-6276327 GCF_000299155.1 Elephantulus edwardii | reverse complement strand
GCAACAATGAATGAATGGAAACCCAAAATATCTATAAATGTTCATTAAAATTAATAAAATTTAATAGTAATTAAAAAAAATGCCTCCATTTTGCAGTGCAAACACATTTCAACACCCAAAAATCTCTTTTGTACACTAATGTCTCTATATCTCCAAACTTCACCAGAACCCAAAACACCAGCTCCTGGCAATCTGAATGTTGGGCTCTAGAACAGTTTCTATACATGTCTGCTCCTTGAACCCACGTTTGCAAGTGTTCTTGAATGGCTTCTAGAAATTCTCAAACCCATCAGATTTTCCATTTTGTTTTGTCGGGGTTTGTTTTGTTTTGTTTTGTTTTTTTCTTCCCTGAACTTTCTACCCTTCTATCCTGTTTTCCCTAATTTCCTGTTTCTGAAAACCCCAAGATTAAATGTGTTTTTGAGGTGAAGGTCATCCTCTTTTCATGGCAGCTCTAAGTATGCCAAAACAGCTGGGAACATCAACATATAGGGAGCCCTGGTGGCTTACTGTTAAGGAGCCGCACAGCCAACACAAAGACACTCGGCTCCACAAGAAAAAAATGGGAAGTCTCTTCCTGTGCAGTTTACAGCCTCAGAAACCCCTCTACAGGAGCAGCTGAGTTGCTTCTGAACCATTGGTATTCATTATATTAATGACAACAATAATATAAAGGAACACCCAGTTCTTGAATCAAAGGTCAACTTATGGAAACTTAGGAAAAGCAAAAGCAGTGGACTGAATGGACTTTATAGAAAGATAAAAAGGAGTTATTAAAATACAATAAGATATTTCCCTGGACAAGGGATGAAACACAGAAGTAAGCTTGTGGTAAACCTAACATGCTTTGTACTATGTGTTATGCAATATCGCACCGAGTCAAACTGCCTCATAGCTGATCCTCCAGCAGGTTTTTAGAGTCAGTAAATCACATGGGAGGAGAATGCCCATCTTTCTCCTGAAGAGCCTCTGGTGGATTTGAACCATGTGCCTTCAGGATGACAGCACTGATTCTTGCCACTTGGACACCAGTGCTCCCTAACATGCTTTGAATAAAATTTCAGCTATTTTAACTTTAAGAAAAGGTGGTGTTTTATTTATAATAGTTGATTGGGAATAAGGCTTCTTATTAGGCTATATGTGTGCATGTGTATGTTTAGTTCATATCAGCTAGCCAGATGGTTGTCTAACCTACAGACAGTGTAGATTTTATTTGTAAGAATCTTTATTAATGGATTGTGAACACGAGGTTTAGTAATTATAAAAAACACTGATGTCAGTAGGAAATCTTGGCACAGTCATGGTATGTGTGGCTCTGGGCAGGCGTAACAGGACACACACACATTTGTCTTTTGCTAGCTACTCATACAACTGTTGTTCCCAACTGTTGTGGAACCTTATGGTTGCAAAATTCCATCCCTCACTTAGTAACAAGAGTCAAAACATTCCCTCCCTCCTGAGCCCTGATCACACAACAGTTTCGTAACTATGTGCTCTCAGAAAGTTCCATCATCTATTCCTCTGGAGCAAAATAAATTCATTTCAAGACGGTAAATCAGATATTTCCCTCAAGCAGCAGCCTTTCCCACCTCCTCCTGAGTTTTCTTTTTTGAAAAGCATAGTCTCCTGTTATTAAGAAGTTGCACTTCCAACCCAAAGTTATACAGTTCAAAGATACCAACTACTCCATGGGATAAAGATAGGCAATCTCCTCCATTGCAATTTACTGCCTCTGAAAACCCACTAGATGGCCAGCTATGGGTCAGTTCTGACTCAAGGGTTCTTATGGATAAGGAAAACAAGCCTTGATTAATAAAGGAAGATGAGTAGCTTCTGGATTTTCTTCAATATTTTTTCCTGCTTCAGTAGTCATTCCTTTAAAGTACAGGAATCCCTTGAAGATACTGTGGGTTTGATTCCAGATAATTGCAATAGAGTGACTATCACAGGAACAGAAAGAAGCGAGCTATAGAATTTTTATTTTTTTGCTTCCCAATGCACACAGAAGTTATGTTTACATTAGCTTATGGTCTATTAAGCTTGCCATTCAAATCCACCAGCTACTTTGCAGGGAAAAAGATGGACAAAAGCCTTCTGTGTAATTTACTGCTTCTGAAAATCACTAGAGGGTGGACTATGAGTCGGTTTGGACTTGATGGTACAACAACAATAACGTTTATGGAAAAGTTTGAAATATTGAAGTAAGAACATGCTGTTGGTAAAAGGCTACCAGTAGACACAGGGTTGCCACAAACCTTCCATGTGTTAAAAATGCAACGTGTACACATATGCAATAAAGTGAAGAAATATCCTAAAAAGAGCTATATACCCGTAAAACCTCTGAGCTACTGATGATCTTGCGGCCATTTGAAAGTGTCATTAGAACACATTCACACAACTTGGTTTTTAATCATGTCTTTAAACTACTGTTGCATTACTAAGAAAAAAAAATCCCTGTCCCAAATCAATGATTCTTCCCAAAAGTACTCAAATCTAAGTTATATGTTGACAGGGATCAGTAATTCCAATTTCTCCAACTGTTGTGCTGTGATAAATCACAACAGACTATTACATTTGTGTCTTATCTCACAAATTTGTGAGCAAATAAAACTGAGCACTACTTAAGCCCTGGGAGGTGATTCAGAAGCATTTTAATTAGCTTAATTATATGGAATTGTAACTAAGATTTCCTTGAAACTTGATTTTTCTAGTATTTTAACCTGTATGTTATTGTTGTCATGTGCCATCGAGTTGGCTCCAACCCAAAGCGACCCTAATGTCCTGTTAAAGCTCTGTTCCTGGTCTATCCTGAGCCAATTTCATCGTTTCTGACACACCTACCCACATTACCACAGTCACCAACTCAGTCCATCTAATCCAGGGTCTTTTGGTATGTCAGTATTGAAACATAGTCCTAGAATATTAACCAATTGTGTAGCATGTCAATCAAAGGAAGCATTTTCCTAAGTTAAATCAAAGATTTTGGGAAGTAAAAATAAATTTTACTGTTTTTTATCATGGCCAGATTCTACCTCATCTATACTACCAATTAGAACTTGAAGCTTAATTTGTTGAAGTACTACAGAACAATATCGTTGATTTCACATGCAAGCAAGATTCTGCTGAAGATTATCCAAAAACAATTGGAACAGCACATCAGAAGAGAACTGCCAGAAGTCCAGGCTGGGTTTAGAAGGGATCGTGGTACTAGGGATATTGCAGCTAATGTCAGATGGTTATTGGCTGAAAGCAGAGAATACCAGAGGAACGTCAATCTGTGCTTCATTGACTATGCAAAGGTGTTTGACTGTGTGGACCATAACAAACTGTGGCTGACTCTGAGAAAAATGGGAATCCCAGAACACTTGATCATGCTAATAAGAAACTTATACGTGGACCAAGAGGCAGTCGTCAGAACAGAGCAAGGAAACACTGCATGGTTCAAAATTGGGAAGGGCGTATGCCAGGGATGTGTCCTGTCTCCATACCTTTTCAACCTGTATGCAGAGCAGATTATCTGGGAGGCTGGGCTCTATGAAGAGAAATGCAGCATCAGGATTGGTGGAAGATCTCTAAACAATCTGCGTTATGCAGATGACACAACCCTGCTTGCTGAAACTGAGGAGGACCTGAAGCGCTTGCTGCAGAGGGTCAAGGACTGCAGCTTTCAGTATGGATTGTGGCTCAAGGTCAAGAAGACAAAGATTCTCACCACTGGACCAATTGGCAGCATCAGGATGGATGGTGAAGAGGTTGAGATTGTTCTTTAGTCAGCTTTAGTGTGTTTGGCTCCACAATCAACACTCTCAGCACCAGCAGCCAGGAAATTAAAAGACGTATTGCCATGGGAAAGTCTGCTGTTAGGGACCTCTCTAAAGTACTCAAGAGCAACGGTGTGTCTCTAGAGACTAAGGTGTGTCTGTTACAGGCCATGGTCTTTGCAATCACTTGTTATGCATCAGAGAGCTGGACAATGACCAGGGAGGACAAGGAGGATTGATACTTTTGAGCTTTGGTGTTGGAGAAGAGTGCTGAGGGTGCCATGTACTGCTAAGAAAACAAACAGATTCATTCTGGAGAGTGTTAAACGGGGCTGCTCCTTGGAGGCAAGGATTCTGAGACTTCGTCTGACATACTTTGGTCATGTAAGGAGAGACCCTCTGGGAGATGGATTGATTCGGTGACTGGGGCAATCAAGATGAGTGTGTCGGAGACAGTGAGATTGGCACAGGACAGAGCAGAGTTTGAAGCTGTTGTACACAGGGTCACTATGAGTTGCAAGTGACTCGACGGCATATAACATATATAACAACAATAGGGAGCTCTGGTGGCCTAGTGGCAGGAAGCTGCGCTGCCATCCCGATGGCATGTAGTTCAAGGCCACCAGCTGCTCCACAGGAGAAGGAGGGGCAATCTCCTGTGTGATTAACTGCCTCTGAAAACCCACTAGAGGCTCTGCTATGAGTCAGCCCCGACTTGATGGCAAACAACAACAGACTATGAAATCGGGTGACGATGATATCGTGCTTTCTAGCGATGCTCTCTGGAAGTGTTAAATGTATGTCTCTGTATCTATTCCTAGGAAAGTACTGACTTCCTAGGTCCTTTACTCTCCTACAGAATGTGTTGTCTCCTTTATATTCTTCCTCAATCCTACTTCATTGTAGCCTCCTTTCTTTCTTCTCTTCTACAATAATAGGATTTTCTGAGTAAGCATTTCTTTCTGTACCTGCTTTCTTTGCACAACTCTTTTTTTTCTTCTCTTTGCTTTTTAATTTGGAGTGGATGACTTGCTTCTTCAACCCAGAACAATGAATGTCTCTTTAGTCTCTGTCAAGTCTGTGAATTGGGCATCATCCTTTTTAAGTTCAGCCCTCATTCTTTTATTAATATTTACATGTAATTCTTTGGATGGGGAAAAATACCTCACTAGCTCTTCTTTTCTTTCAAGTTTTATGCTGCTCTGACACCTGACTTCTTAACTGTAGATTCTCTGACTAATTAAAATCAGAATCCTCTCTCTACAACCACCCTAAACCCCTAGTTCTGGCATGAATCCCAAGCCCATTTTTCTAATTCCTTCTGCTTCCTCTTCTCCAGCCCCTTAGTGTCTTATCTTCCTATCTCTGACTCCCTGCTTTCCCCCTCACGTTTAGATGATATGAATTTTCATCATCATTATCCTAAGATTTCGAAGCCTAAGGTGATGATGCATTTTAAACTTTCTTTTCCTCACTCATCTTCAAAACTTTGCTACAGACAAAAAATCAACTGCCCCCATATTAGCATTTCCTAAAAAGCCGCTCAGTAGTAACCCGTTCCAGTGGCCCTCCAGCATTGCCAATAGTAACACTACAGGGTGTCTGGGGAAAGAATGCAGTTGTCCACTATGTCATCAACTTGGAAAAGATAAGGCCAGAGTCCAAACATTCCCAGCTTCTCTGAATCAGGCACACCATTCTAATTAATCTCCTAAAAAGAATTCTTTGATCATATAACACTCCCTCCCCTTATAGAAGAAACTGAGTAGCTTGCCTACAAGACGCCATCCTTATACCCTCTCTGGCATGCAAACTGCAGTTTGATTTAACCCTTCCATTCTAGTATTCTCCTCAAACGCTTTCCTAAATAAAACCCTCACTTGAGCTAGAGGGTCTCATTCTCTGTCTCTAGATTGAGCTGGTGCTTTGCGTCCTTCATCCTCTTGTCATGTCATTGTACCTGCATGGAGTACCTGTCTTCCTTCTCCTTGCTCATCCAAACCCTGCCCATTCTCAGGATCTCAGGGAATTGTACCTTATTCATGGACACTGCCTGAAGTTGTCCAACAGCCTCATAGAAAACTGGTATACTATAAAGTCAGTTACTAATAATACTCTCTCTTAAATTGTTGATTGCAAATTTAAGTGCTATTCTCGTCTTTGTTGATGTTGGTGCCTTCCCTTCTGACCTAAATTATTTAGAACAGACAACTCTATCTGTTACTCCTTATGCTGCTGCTTTTGGTGGTGTGTACCTTCAAGTTGGAACCGACCTATAGCTGACCCTATGGCAAATTCTCAGAGGCAGCTAATGGCAATTAAAGGAGATTGCCCATTCTTCTGCAGAGAAACTGGTGGATTTGAACCATATATCTTTGAGATTGCAGTGCAGCTTCTTGCCACTAGGCCACCAGAGTTCCCTTATGCTGTTTCTATTGTTGTTGTTGTGTGCTGTAGAGTCGCCTATGACTCATAGCGACTATGTACAACAGCCCTAAACCCTGCTCTATCCTGTACTAATCTTTGTCTCTGACACACCTACCTCCATTACCCCAGTCAATGAATCAATCCATCTCATCGAGGGTCTTCCTCTCTTGCACTGTCCCTCTACCTTCCCAAGAATAACGTTCCTCTCCAAGGACTGGTCCCTCTTTGCAACATGTCCAAAATATGTCAGACCAAGCTTCAGTATCTTTAAGTTACAATTAAATTCTGATTCACTGGGGATCTCAGGTCTTACAGATTAGATAAGGCCTATAAGAGTTCTTCACTATATTCTTAGTAGGCTGCTTTGATGGGCTCATGGTACATTGTACTACAAACCCAAAGGCACATGGTTCAAATCTGCTTCATGGGGGAAAGATAGACAATCTCCTTCTGTGTGATTTAGTGCCTCTGAAAACCTGCTAGAAGGTGAACTATGAGTCACTTCCAACCAACAGCAAACAACTACAATGTTGTTGTTGTTGTTATGTGCCATTGAGTCACTTGTGACTCATAGAGACCCTATGTACAAGAGCCCTAAAGGCCGTTCTGTCCTGTGCCAACCTTGCCATCTCAAACACACTCATTCCCACCACTCCACTCATAGAATCAATCCATCTCATTGAGGGTCCTCCTCTCCTGCGCCGTCCCTCCACTCACCCAAACATGATGTCCTTCTCCAAGGACCAGACCCTCCTTGCAACATGGCCAAATATACGTCAGATGAAGCTTCAGAATCTTTGACTCCAAGGAACATTCCGGCTTCACCCTCTCCAGAACAAACCTGTTTATTCTCCTAGCAGTCCATGGTATACTCAACACTCTTCTCCAGCACCACGGCTCAAAGGCATCACTTCTCCTTCTATCATCCTTATTCACTGTCCAACTCTCCAATGCATAGCACATAATTGCAAAGACTATAGCCTAGATTAGGATCACCTTAGTCTCCAGCCTGATGTCATTGCTCTTTAGTACTCTGGAGAGGTTTCTGACAGCTGACTTTCCCAATGCAATTCATCTCTTGATACCCTGGCTGCTGCTACCAAGAGTGTTGACTGTGGAACAAAGCAAACTAACACTGTTAACTCTCTCAATCTCTTCACCATCCATACTGTTGCTGCCAATTGGCCCAGTGGTGAGAATCTTTGTTTTCTTGGTATTGAGCTTCAATCCATATTGAAGACTGCAGTCCTTGACCTGCTACAGTAAGCGCTTCAGGTCTCCTCCTCAGTTTCAGTGAGCAGGGTTGTGTCAGCTGCATAACGCAGGATGTTGATGATTCTTCCACCACTCCTGATGCCACATTCCTCCTCGTCCAGCCCAGCATCTTGGATGATCTGTTCTGCATACAAATTGAAAAGGCATGGAGACAAAATACATCCCTGACAGACCCCTTTCTTGATTTTGAACCATACAGTGTCTCCCTGGTCTGTTCTGACGACTGTCTCTTGGTCCAAGTATGGGTTTTGCATTAGCACAATCAAATGTTCTGGGATTCCCATTCTTCTCAGAGTCAACCATAGCTTGTGATCCACACAGTCAAAACCCTTTGCATAGTCAATGAGGCACAGATAGACATTCTTCTGGTATTCTCTGCTTTCTGCCAAGATCCATTAGCTATAATATCCCTAGTGCCGCAACCTCTTCTAAATCCAGCCTGAACATCTGGCAGTTCTCTGTTGACATATTGTTCCAAACACTTTTGGATAATTTTCAACAGAATCTTGCTTGCATGTGATATCAATGATATTGTTCGATAATTTCCGCACTCTGTTGGGTCACCTTCCTTTGGAATGGGAACAAATATCAATCTCTTCCAGTCAGTTGGCCATCTAGCTGTCCTCTAGATTTCCTGGCAAACTTAGTGAGCACATCCAGAGCAGCATCTGTTTGTTGAAATAAATCAATTGGTATGCTGTCAACTTCTAGAGCCGTGTTTTTTACCAATTCCTTCAGAGCAGCTTGAACTTCCTCCTTCATCCCAAGGACGCCATAGACGGAGAATTAGTTTTGGGATTCCAGGACTGGAGAGAGGCAGAGCTTTCCTCATCCCCACACCTCACTATAACGTATTCTTAATAAAAACAAATTTCCAGGCCTTTTCTTCCACAGTACCACTAAGTGAGTTGAACTACCTATCTTTAGTTTAGCAATCAAGTATTGTTTGTTGTTGTTAGGTGACTTCCAGTCAAGTAAGACTCAGAGTGACCCTATGAAAAGATCTGAACCCTGTCCTAACCTGTGCCACCCTCATTATCTCTGACACACTTGAGCCCATTGCTATCGTCACTATTTCAATCCATCTTATTGGGTCTTCCTCTCTTTTGCTGAACCTCTACCTTTCCAAGCAGGATAACTTTTCCATTTCCAAGGAATAGCCTCTCCTCACGATATGCTCTAAGTATGAGGGACTAAGCTTTACCATTCTTGCTTCCAAGGAATATTCTGGCTGCACTTTCCCCAAGATATATCTATTTGTTCTTTTGGCATACCATGGGATATTCCGTTCTCTTTGCCAACACCACAACTCAAAGGCATCAGTTTTTCTTCTAGTATCCTTATTCATTCTCTAGCTCTTAGGTGTATCACAAGTGATTGAACAGGTCATGGCCTGATTAGGTGCACTTTAGTCTTGATACTGACATCAGCCCTCTTCAATAATTTGGAGAGGTCCCTGACATCAGACTTGACCAATGCAATGTATCTCCGCATCTCTTGACTGCTGACACCAACAGTGTCGATCCAAACAAGATGAAATAATATTAACAACTTTGATCCTTTCTCCTATGTAAGGTTGTTGGCTGCTGACCCAGCAGTAAGGACCTTTGTTTTATTGGTGTTGAAATGTAATCCATACCAAATACTGTACTTCTTGATCTTGTGCAGCAAACATTTCAAGTACTGCTTGCCAGTAAGTCAGGAAGCAAAGCTGTACCATCTGCATAACACAGGTTGTTGATGAGTCTTCGTCTGCTCCTGATGCCATATTCCTCTTCATAGAGTCTAGTTTCACAAATTATTTGTTCAGCATACAAATTGAATAGGTGCAATAGCTTGAAAAAGCAAAATATTGTTGAAGATCATAAAAAAATGACTAGACCAGTACACTGACAGGGAACTGCCAGAAGTTCAAGTGGGAGTTAGAAGAGGCCATGGCACCAGGGATATCATTGTTGATGTCTTAGGGATCCTGGTTGAAAGTAGAGAATACCTAAAGAATGTCCATCTGTGTTTTATGCACTATAAAAAGGCATTTTGCTGTGTGGATCATACCAGACTATGGCTAACCTTGAGAAGAATAGGAATCCCAGACAGAGATGGCAAAGGAGGTTGAGTTTTCAAGCATGGAAATACAAAGGAAGAGGAACAGTTGTAAGCAGACACTGGTGATTGGGACATGGAA
>NW_006399851.1:6262591-6263234 GCF_000299155.1 Elephantulus edwardii | reverse complement strand
TAACTTAATTACCAATTTTGGATGTTATTCATGAACCCTCCTTGTAGGGAAAAGAAGCCACAAATTTGTTGTATTCCTTCATTTATGTATTATATGCTTTCGTTTATATGTTAGAGGAAACACAGCTAAGTGGCACCGTCTCACTGGATTTTAGTTCCTACCTCTCCAGTGACTGTGCTAGATTCACTAACATCCATTCTAGGCAAAAGAGTCTGTAGTTTTATTGTTCATCATCAAAGAGTGGTGATTAGTCACTTTTTGAATATATAAACTTTAATCATAGACTTGATCTTTCGATATAGCTTTGATCAACTTTCCAGACTTTCTTTAATCCATTTTTTCACGCTAGGCTGTTGCAGTCTTTCCTTCTCCATTATGGCTTCTTTGAGATGAAATAATCATTCCCAGACAAACCTTCAACATTCTTCAATTACAGCATTTAGAGTACATATCCAGACTACTTTTTGTTTGAGGTAATATGCTTGGCATGATTGCTTTCATTGCAAGCTATCAATATGGAATCAAAATTATTTTGATCAATATGCTCCTTTTTTGTGGACTATATGAAGAAGTTCAAGCTGCTTTGAAGGAAATAGCAAAAAATAAGGCCCCAGGAATAGATGGTATACCAATTGAAGTATTT
>NW_006399851.1:6244383-6261231 GCF_000299155.1 Elephantulus edwardii | reverse complement strand
AACAACAACAACAACAACAACAACATAGAATTTTGTTATCCCTAAAAGGATTATTAAATGCTAATTTATCCCAAACCTTGCTGTATGTCAGTAAAAAGTAAAATTAACCCTTTCTATACTGTCTCTTTAATCCCTTGTTACTATATTTTGGAGGAACATTATTCTAAGTCATATAGCACTCTGGTCAATTTGCTGTGCTGAGGTAATCTGGGTTTTCTGTGACTCCGAACCTTGTTCCATTAGAGTCTCAAATACTATAATGGAACAACAGTGCTATAGGTGTGCCAGACACAATAGCCATTATGGGCAGTGTTTGGTTTGATTCAGGTTTGGAAGCAGGAGTGGCATCCACTTCCAAAAGCACATGCCTCTGGAAACTTTATGAACTTGGAGAAATGATGATAGTTATAAAAAGGCTTCATTCTTTTTGTTATAGAGGGCCCTTGTATTTAAAAGTCTTTTGGACTCTAGTGTCTAGTGTTATTTTTGGAGGAACATTCTTCTAAGTTGTATAGCAGTCTTCTGTTAATTTATTGTACTGAGGTAATCTGGTTTTGCTGTGATGCTGAACCTTGTGTCATTGAGGGGTCAAATGCCATAATGGTGCCCATGGTGGACAGTATTTGGTGGAACTCCCAGTTTAAGACAGGTTTGGAAGCAGAGTGGCATCCACTTCCTAAACCTCATATCTCTGAAAACTCTATGAACTTGGAGAACTGAAGATAGTTATAGAAAGGCTTCAGGCCTTTTGTTCATAGGGTCACTATGAATCATGCTCGACACAATGACAGTCAACAACAACAACAAATACTGTTGTAATACTCAGATGTGATGAGACTAGTGTTTAGAAAACTTTCAGAAAGTAGTACAAAAATAAAAGAATAACAGAAATGATCATTTTATGATTGCTAAGAAATTCTAGCTAGAATTTTCCTAACTAGATATACAGCATCACAAATCCAAACTCTAAATGTTTGTATAATTTTTGAAATATTTTTCTCAAATGTTAAATAAAGCACATGGTTTGAATCCATGAGGAAAATAAGCAGTTCCTTCCCTTGTGATTAAGTGCCTCTAAAAACCCACTGGAGATTAAGCTATGAGTCATTTCCAACTCAACAGTACACAACAACAACAAATATTAAATAAATGAAAACTGTTTTCTAGATGAGTCGCAAGTGACTCGACGGCACACAGCAACAACAACATGGTAAAAATAATGCATGTGGAGGCTATACATATGTCAGTTTAAAGACTAAGATGTACTTGATCCAAGCCAAGGTATTTTCAATAGCTTTTTATGTATCTGAAGGTTGGACAATGAATAATGAAAACCACAGTAGAAGCAGTGGCTTTGAATTTTAGTGTTGATGAGGAATATTGAATATACCATCAACTGCCAAGACAACAAAACATCTTGGAGGCAGTATGATCATGGCGCATCTTTAGAGCCAAGAATAGTGAAACTTCATCTCACATACTTGGGACATATTGTCAGGAGAGACCCGGGTTTGGAAAAAGACCTCATATTTGGAAAGGTAAATGATTTGGGGAAAGAGGAAGAGGAGGATTGACACAGTGACCGTGATAATGGATTTGAGCATATTAGAGACAGTGAAGATGGCTCTGGATAGGGCAAAGTTTTTAGTTGTTTAGTTTAGTTGAGTCATGGTGAGTTGTAGATGATACTGTTGTATCCTTAAAGGAGTGCCAATAAGCTTCACTACAATCCCAAAGGCATATAGTTCAAATCCACCAGTGGCTCTGTGGGAGAAGGATGGGCAATCTCCTCCCATGTGATTAACTGCCTCTGAAAACCCACTGGAGGGTTAGCCATGGGTTGGTTCCAACTCGATGACACACAGCACCAATGATGTACTTTATGGTCTCTTCTCATCCAGAGAAAAGAGTGAAGAAAATTGAAGACTCAAGGAAAGAAGATGTTAAAAAAGACACTTGAACCACAGGCTCCACTAGCCTGAGAACAGAAGAACTAGATGATGTCCACCTACCACTACTGACCTCTCCAATTGAGATCACAATTTTGATCTTTGGATCCTGCACAGAGTTGAGGAAAATATAGATCAAAATTCAGAATCACAAAAAAGACCAAACTGGTGAAACCCCACAGACTATGGCCCTTAGACACATTTGAAAGCTGCAACAGAACTCACTGCCAGGCATCATCTTTCAGCCACACAGAGTGTATGGTAACAACAATGAGCAATATGCTCCTCAAAATAAGAACATGCTATGAGGTGGCTTAGTGGTAAGGTTTTGTGCCACCAAACTGAAGGCAAATGATTTGAATCCACGTGCTTCTCCATCAAAGAAAGATGGGTAGTCTCCACCTGTGCTATTTAATGCCTCTGAAAGCCTACTGAAGAGTCAGCTATGAGTTCCAGCTTGATGGTACTTAGCCACAATAACAACAACTACATGAGATCACAAGGGCAATAATTGCCCCCCCCCCAAAAAAAAGCTTAGAAGTCAGGAAAGGACAAGAAAGAAAGACAAACAGAAACAAGGAACCCAAGGAGAAAATGTATCTTAGAGCTATGACATTAAGAAAATGGCAATTAATATCATAAAACCAAATGTGCAAAAGTTGTTGAATGGAAAATGAAATTGCTCTATAACCTTTCACTGAACCCTCAGTATCACATTTTAAAACTAAAACAAAAAATCCTATGAGCTTTAAATAATGTTTTCTGTCTTATTTCTAAAGCTGTTGCCTTCACTGTATTGTTTGACCTGCAATGCCTTTAAAGGAAGAGAGCCATCCTTCCCTGTATTCTTTCTATCCATTTTTCCAGTTTCTTTGGACCACTGCTGTTCTCAACTGAGATCCAGGAAAATGGCTTATTTTTCGAGAGAATTCTTTTTTTTAAAAAAAACTTTCTGAAATGTTAGGGTTTTACTGTAAACATACCTCCCTTTCCTCCAGTTTAATTATGATCTGTCACTTACGTGTAGGCTCACACTGAACAGCCCTGCTTTCAACAACTCCTGCCCCCAGGATATGAGTAACCCATGAAAGTGCAACCAAAGCCAGAGAAATGACGCTAATATTTCTATATAAACAGGAAATTATAAATATATTTACTACTTAATTAATGTTAAATTTACTTTTTTTCCTACTCAACTGATGGGGGTTTGTGTTTCTTCATTAAAAACGTATAAACAGTAAGACTAACTTAAACAGTGTTTGGGGCAACCCTGACTTTATCTCAGCCGTGTTAAGCTTTCTACTTCCCTGCTGACCAAGGAGCTATCTAAGAAAGAACGCTTGTTCCTTAAATAGAATTACTGACTCCTATCCGACATGAAATCTTACACGTGAAACAAGAAAACCTACTTTGCCCTGTTAATTTAGCCACGTTTTTTTTCTTTCTCAATCTCAAGTACCTTATTTTGAAATTTAGCACTAGCATAATAGTAAATGAAGACAACTGAGATAGTATGTTGTTTGTTTTGTTGTTGTTGTTGATGTTATTTTTTAAAAAAACTCCACCTCTTTCAAAGCCATGATGTATTATATGATCTCTAAGTGTGATGCACCAGCAGTCAGGAAATAAAAAACCAAATTGCATGGCGAAAATCTGCTGTAAGGTACCTCTCCAGAGTACTGAGAAGCAACAATATCCGTAAGGTGTGCCTAGTACAGGGCATGGTCTTCACAATTACTTGTTATGTTCAGAGAGCTGGACAATGACTAAAAATGACAGAAGAATTGATGCCTTTGAGTTGTGGTGCTGTAGAAGAGTCTTGAACATACCATGGACTGCCAAGAAAATAAATTGGACTGTCTTGGAGAGGGTGAAACTAGGTTTCTCCTTCAAGGCTAGGATTTTGAAGCTCTGTCTCACATACTTTGGGTATGTGGCCAGGAGAAACCAGTCCTTGGAGAAGGACGTCATGCTCAGAAGTGTGGAGGGACAGCTCTGGAGAGGAAGATCCCTGACGAGATGGATTGAAACAGTACGTAGAGCAATGGGAGTTGGTGTGTTGGAATTAGTGAGACTGGCTTAGGATAGGACAGGACTCAGAGCTTCTGTACATAGGGTCGCTTTAGGTCACAGGTGACTCTATGGCACATAACAACAAATGTGATGCATTAATCTAGTTTTGAGCCTAGAGAGGGTGCTTCATTAAATTTCTCCTTTAAAATTCTCTCTCATAGTCATTCTGTATCCCTGTCCTAGAATGGCTGTGTGGAAACATCTCTGCTCTTCTCAAACCTCCAACTCCTCCCTTGAATTACCCTAGACCTTTGGCTTTCTGGTTGAGAAAATGAAACCTATTGAGATGAGAAATTTCTCAATTCACAGACACTCCAAAATTTCTTGTGACTTCACACAATAGCTGCTCCTTTGAAAAAGTGAATCACTTGTCCCTCTGCAGCCAATTCCCCAGTTCCCTAACGGCTGTCTTTGCTCCTTTGCCCACCATTTCCCACCCCTTTACCCCACACTTTCCCTACTCAGTGGGTTCCTCTTTCTACTTCTATATATTTCTTCAGTTGCTTCCTAGATGCCAAAAAGCTTTGTTACAGTGACGTCTCCCTGACCTGCAAACACTTTACAAACTTAATCTAGTCTCGGTGTTTCTGCATACTCATGATGCCTTCTCTTTTTCAGGGTATATTGCAAGCTTGCACAAAGTAAAAAAAAAATGTTGTAGATGACCTTCACCTCTACTGTACACAATTCTTGACATAATTGTATTAATTACAGTTGGGTTTTAAGCCATAGCCTCTGCTTTATTTTGTCCCCACACTTCTTTTTTTTCTCCTTTATTTTGTCTCACTTCAATTTTTACTGCCTTTCTGTCTTTTCCAAGGACTCTGGGTGAGAGTTTTCAATGGCAGATTTTTCAGAAGCAGACTGTTGTTAGATGCCATCGAGTTGAGTACAACTCAGAGCGACCCTAAAGTAAAAACTTCAGACAAAAGTTCTATCCTGTTCTATCCTGTGCCATCCTCACAGTTCCTGACATACAACAGCCCATTGAAGTAGTCACCATGTCAGTCCACCTGGTTGAGGGTCTTTCTCTCCTTCGCTGACTCTCCACCTTTCCTAATATCATGTCCCTCTCCAAGGAATAGCACTCATAGCAACATGCCCCAAATAGGTGAGACAAAGTGTCATCATTGTTGTCTCCAAAGAACACTCTGGCTATACCCTCTACAAGATATATCTATTTGTAATTTTGGCCATCTGTGGGATGTTAAGTGCTTTTCTCCAACACCAAAATTCAAAGGTGTCAATTCTTTTTCTGTAATCCTTATTCATTGTCCAGCTCTTAACATGCATAGCAAGTGATCTGAAATACCATTGCCTGAATCAGATGCACCTTAGTTCTCAAACTGACATCATTACTCCTCAATAATTTGGAGAGGTCCCTAACTGCAGATTTTCCCAGTTCAATATATCTTCTTATTTCCTAACTGCAGATTTAAGCAAGATGAACTGCTGACAGTTTTAATTTCCTTTCCAGCCATAAATGATGTTATCAATCAGTTCAGTGCTAAGAATCTTTGTTTTCTTGACCTTGAAATGCAATCTATATCAACAACTGTATTCCTTGATCTTATACAAGTGTTCAAGTCCTCCTCACTTTTAACAAGCAAGATTGTGCCATCTGCATTAAGCAGAGTATTGATGAGTTTCCTTCCAATCATGATACCACACTCCTCTTCACAGCGTCCAGCTTCTTGAATAATTTGCTAATGCACTCCTTTCTTAATTTTAAGCAATGCAATGTTCCCTTGCTCTAGTCACACAACAGCCTGCTAGTCCAGCTACAGATTCCACATTAGCATGATCAATTGCTCTGGGATTCCCATTCTTCTCAATGTCAGCCACAGTTTGTAATGATCAAGACAGTCAAATGCCTTTGCATAGTCAATAAAGCACAAATAGGCATTCTTCTGGTATTCTTTACCCTCAGCCAAGATCCATCTGACATCAGAAATGATATCCGATGTCCCTGGTGCCACGGCCTCTTCTAAATCCTGCTTGAACTTCTGGCAGTTCCTTATCTATGTACTGTTCTAGCCATTTTTAAACGATTTTCAGCAGTAATCTGCTTGCATGTGATAATAATGATATTATTTGATAGTTTCTACTTTAAGCTGGATCACCTTTCTTGAGAATGGATTCAGGCCATGATGTTACAATCACTTGCTCTGCATCTGAGAGTTGGACAATGAGTAAAGATGACAGAAGAAGAATAGATGCCTTTGAGTTGTGGTATTGGAATAGAACACTGACCATCTCATGGATGCCAAAAGAACAAATGAGCATGTCTTGGAAAGGCTGCATACGCAGTGCTCTTTGGAAGCAAAGATGATGAGACATCACTTTACATACTTCATCCATGCTGCGAGGAGGAGCTATTCCTTGCAGAGGGACATGAATCTCAGAAAGGTAGAGTGTCAGCAAAGGAGAGAAAGACCTTTGACCAGATGGATTGACATGGTGACTGCTGCAATGGGCTCTAATGAGTCAGGAAGTGTGAAGATGGCATAGGATAGAACAGGGCTCAGATCTGCTGTTCAAAGGGTTGCTATGGGTCAATTTGATGGCACGTAATAACAACACCATCACCTCTGATGACTGCACACCAAAGACAACAAAATGATTTCTGATTCTAAGCCATCTTCCTGACTACTTGCAGACTGAATTATTAAGATCCACACATGTGGTTTTCATTGACTAATGTTCAAAAGCAAATTTCCAGGACTTTCTTCCTAGACTGTATTGGTCTGGAAGCCCGGTTGAAACCTGTGCAGCATTGTTCTAGCACCCATGCCCACTCATAAGGCAGCGCATTGAGGAGGCATCAAGCCCAAGTCTTCTGTATGAAAATGACTGTTCTACCACTGAGTCACTGCTGTTCCATAACATGCTTATGTTATTGAGTAATGCTGAGTTGGAGCTGACCCATAGCTGATCCTCCAGTAGGTTTTCAGAGGCAATACATCACATAGGAAGTGATTGCCCATCTTTTTCCTGTGAAGCAGCAGTGAGATTCAAACTGTATACCTTTGTACTGGCAGCTCAGTTCCTTATCACTACCCATGCATATAGGGAGCTCTGATAGCCCAGTGGTAAGAAGCTGTGCTGCAATACGGAAGGCACATAGTTCCAATCCCCAGCTCCTCAGCAGGAGAAAAATGGGAAATGTCCTCCTTTGCAATTAAACTGCCTCAGAAAACCCACTGGAAGGTCAGCTATGTGTTGATTCCAACTCAATGATAAGTAAGAACAACACAACAACCCGTGCACATAGTCATAATTTAATAAATGTACATTCATGGCATGCTTATGAAGACAAATTATTTAGGTTGCTTCTACCTTTTTTTTTTGCCTTTCACCTTTTGACTTTTCTGCAATGAACTCTGTATGCATATGTGTCTTCATGTAACTCTTTCAAATCCTTAAAGTGTATTCCTAGTAGTGGAATTGCTGGGCCATGTGGCAGACATGTTCAAGTTTTTTTAGAAGCTACACGCTTTTCTCCACAACAACTGCACCATTTCACATGCCCACCAGAATTGGATAAGAGTTCCAATGTCCCCACATGTTCACCAACATTTATTATGCTCTGTTTTAGAATGTTAGATGGATTTTGGCTGAAGGCAGGGAGTACCAGGGGAATGTCTATATCTGTGTTTCATTGACTATTCAAAGTTGTCTGACCGTGTGGACCACAGCAAACTCTGGCTGACTGTGAGAAGAATGGGAATTCTAGAACGCTTGACTGTGCTTATGAGAAACCTATACTTGGACCAGGAGGCAGTCATCAGAAAAGATCAAGGGAACACTGCATGGTTCAACATTGGGAATGGTGTATGCCAGGGGTGTGTCCTACTGCCATACCTTTTCAGTCTATATGCAGGATAGATTATCTGGGAGGCTGAGCTCTATGAGGAGAAATGTGGCATCAGGATTGGAGGAAGACTCATCAACAATCTGCATTATGCAGATGACACAACCCTGCTTGCTGAAACTGAGGAGAACCTAAAGCGCCTGCTGCAGAAGGTCAAGGACTGCAGCCTTCAATATGGATTGAAGCTCAACATCAAGGAAAAAAAAGATTCTCACCACTGGGCCATTTGGCAGTATTGTGACGGATGGTGAAGAGATTAAGATTGTTACAGCTTTAGTTTGCTTGGCTCCAAATAACATTCTTGGCACCAGCAACCAGGAAATTAAAAGATGTATTGTGTTGGGAATGCCTGCTATCAGAGACCTCTCCAAAGTACTGAAGAGCAATGATGTCAATCTGGAGACTAAGATGCATTTGATACAGGCCATGGTCTTTGCAATCACTTGCTATGCCTCAGAGAGCTGTACGATTACTAGGGATGATAGAAGGAGAATTAATGCCTTTGAGCTGTGGTGCTGGAGAAGAGTTTTGAATGCACCATGGACTGTTAAGAGAACGAATAGGTTCCACTAGGAGAGGGTTAAACCAGGCTGCTCCTTGGAGGCAAGGATTCTGAAGCTTCATCTGACATACTTTGGACATGTTATAAGGAGGGACCAGTCCATGGAGAAGGACATCATGCTTCGGAGGGTGGAGGGACAGCGCAGGAGAGGAAGACCCTCGATGAGATGGATTAATTTATTGACTGGGGTAATGGGAGTAGATGTGTTAGAGACAATAAGATTGGCACAGGATAGAGCAGGGTTTAGGACTGTTATACATAGGGTTACTATGAATCACAGGCACATAACAACAACAACAACAACAACATCCTACTGGGAATAAAACAGTATTTGCACAATGAAATCAGTCATTTCAATTTTTTTTAAATTGACATTTTAATGGAAGTTTATAGAGAACTTGGATTTCCACTCATTGTTGCACATTTTTCTCCCTGCCCACACCTGTCCTCCACTCCCAGTTCCTTTTTCTCTTTGAAATTTTTTTCCCCATTGTTGTACATTTCCCACACCCCTGCAAGTCCACTTTACTATACAGCTCGTATTCTGGACTGTTGACATATAAATGATACCTAATCGTATATTCCCTGTAAGCAGTTCTTTTCATGAGTGTTGATTGCAAACCCAAATAAACTTAAATTAATGATAACTTCAATGTTTTACAATTTCTTTGTAAAAGCTGACAAGTGAACGACGCAGGTATAACAGTTGACCCCTATTCATGTAGAGCAACAAAGGAATAAGGTGAATCAGGACTGTCGTTGTGTGCCGTAGAGTTGAAACCAACCCATAGCTGACCCTCAGTGAGTTTTCAGAGGCAGTTAATTATATGGGAGGATATTCCCTATCCTTTTCCCATGGAGCAGCTGGTAGATTTGAACTGTGTGCCTTAGGGATTGCAGCACAGCTTCCTATTAGTAAGCTACCAGAGCTCCCTAATGTCCTCCCTCCATCCTGCCCCCCCCGGCCCCCCAAAAGTACTTATTTACTTGCTATGCCTCTAAATCAAGACTGGGAGGAGGAAATGGAATGTATTGGCTAATTGCCTCTATGAACAACTGTTTCCTTTCCCAGCTCAACTTTGATTACTTAATAGTTCAAGTAAGTATACAAACAAGGGAATTCGTTTCTCCAAAGAAATTTAAAAAGGTATAAGATTACTAGACTATTACATGACTTGTTGTTGTTGATTGCCTTCGAGTCGAGCTTGACTCATAGCGATCCTATGAACAAAAGGCCTGATGCCCCTCTACAACTATCGACATTTCTCAAAGTTCATAGAGTTTCCGGAGGCATGTTGTTTAGGAAGTGGATGCCACTCCTGCTTACTTGCGAGTAATGTTCATAATATGCCCATGTTCAAGCAAACCCTAAAGATTGATCTGCAAAAATGATGATCTACACAAGGCAGGATAGGGCAACAGTAACATCATTTGGCTAGATAGAGAGTTCTAGGTTGGGCAAATTTTTTTCCTCAGAATTTTGAAGGCCTTCTAGTTTCTAACATTACTATTAAAACATTTGATAGTATTCTGAGTCTTGGTTTCTTTTGCCTTTGTATAAAATCTTTTTTAGAATCTTGTAGTCTATGCTCTTTGTCCCCAGAGTTCTGAAATTTCCCAAACATGTAACTCAGGGTAATTTATTATTACTGATACTGCCGCATTCTCTTTAATTTATTTTGAACTAAAATCTCATATGCTTGTGTTTGCAGGAGTATTCTTGAAGTATTTTCCAGATTATTCTCATTATTACATATCTTTAGTTCTCTTTCTGTGGAACTCCCATCATACAAATATTTTATCTCCTGAATATGCCTCTACTTTTATCTTCTGTTATCCATTTCTGCTCCATTTTTGGAAGATATCACTCTTAATTCATCTTTCACTTTTTATGTTTTTCCATTGTAGATAACACAATCTTACTCGAGCATAACTTGAAGCATTTGCTGCAGAAGATCAAAGACTTCAATGTGGAGTCTATCTCAACATCAGGAAAAAAAGCAAAATTTTTACCAATAGATCAATAGACAACATCACAATAAATGAAGAAAAGATTGAAGCTGTCAATGATTTAATCTTGTTGAATTTATAATCAACACCTTTGGTACCAGCAGTCGAGAAATCAAGACTAGGTGCATTGGGGAAAAATGTGCTGTCAGAGTCCTCTCCAGAATACTAAAGGGCAGTGATGACGATTTAAAACTAAGGTACACCTAATTGAAGCCTTGGTCTTCTCATTTACTTGCTATGCACCTGAAAGTTGGACACTGACCAAGGAATCAATGTCTTAAGTTGTGGTGTTGGATAAAAGCACTGAATATCCCAAAGACTGCCAAAAGAACAATCAAGTCTGTCATGAAGAAGGTACAGCCAGAATGTTCCTTGGTAACAAGGGTGGTAAAACTTTGTCTCACATACTTGTTTTTAGGAGGGGCCAGTACTTGGAAAAATACATCATATTTGGAAAGATAAGGATCAACATAAGAGAGGAAGACCCTCAGTAAGATGGACTGATATGGAGCCTAACAATGGGCTTGAATGTGTTGGAGATGGTGAGGCTGGCAAAGAATAGGGTAGCATTCAAATGTGTATTCATGGAGTCCCTGTGAGTTGCAATCAACTTGAAGGCATGTAATAACAATTCTATTTTTAAATTGTAACTGGTACCCCCTCAATGATTTCTATGCATACCATCAGGTGAAGTCCATGTGTATAACCTGCGTTTTGTTTCTTATAAAACGTATTTGCAATGAATAAGTCATTGATTGTACAAAATTCACTCCTTCTATCTCCACCTACATTTCTGTCACCAAGCCCATATTTTCCAAATACTGATTCTTCTTCTCTGTTCCCAACTTTTGCGTTCCAGTCACCCATTAGTATCAATGCATCTTGATTGCATCTTTGATCTATCTCTGACAGTAAGAGTTGGTAGAAACCATCTATTTCTTCTTCTTTGGCTTTGGTTGTTGGTGCATATATCTGAATGATTGTGGTATTCACTGGAATTCCTTGTAAGCATATGGATATAATCCTATCACTCACAATGTCGTACTTCAAGATGGATCTAGAAATTACTTTTTTAACTATGAAGGCAACCCCATTTTTCCTCATCTTTTCATCTCCGGAGTAATATATCATATGATCATCTGACTCAAAATGCCCCATGCCAGTCCATCTCATCTCTCCAATGCCTAGTATGTCAATATTTATGCATTTCACTTCTTTCTTAACAATATCTAATTTTCCTACATTCATGGTTCTCACATTCCATGTTCTAATCACTAGTGTCTGCTTACAACTGTTCCTCTTCCTTTGTATTTCCATACTTGAAAGTTCTACCTAGTTTGCCCTTTCTGTTAGTCTATGTGTGTTCTGTTATACATAGGGTTTTCAGAGGCCTGCTATTTCAGAAGTGGATGGCCAATCCTTCTTCCTAGTCTGTCTTAATTTGAATGTTTAGATTTAGAGGAGTATCTGACAGACAAGCAATTTGTGGAGCAGTGAAAGATAAATCCCTCATTGTGGAGTTAACCGTTAGTTACAGTGCTGATTGATTATGCAAAGGCTTTTGACTGTGTGGATCATAACAAACTGTGGCTGACTCTGAGAAGGATGGGAATCCCAGAACATTTAATCGTGCTAATGCGAAACCTATACTTGGACCAAGAGGCAATTGTCAGAACAGAGCAGGGCAACACTGAATGGTTCAAAATTGGGAAGGGTGTATGCCAGGGATGTGTCCTGTCTCCACACCTTTTCAACCTGTATGCAGAGCAGATTATCCGGGAGGCTGGGCTCTATGTGGAGAATTGTGGCATCAGGATTGGTGGAAGATCTATTAATAATCTGCCTTATGCAGATGACACAACACTGCATGCTGAAACTGAGGAGGACCTCATGCACTTGCTGGGAAGGGTCAAGGACTGCAGCCTTCAGTATGGACTGAGGATCAATGTCAAGAAGACAAAGATTCTCACCACTGGACCAATTGGTAGCATCAGGATGGATGACGAAGAGATTGAGAGTGTTCACAGCTTCAGTTTGCTTGGCTCCACAGTCGACACTCTCGGCACCAGCAGCCAGGAAATAAAAAAACATATTGCCATGGGAAAGTGTGCTGTTAGAGACCTCTCTCAAATACTCAAGAGCAACAGTGTCTCTCTGGAGACTAAGGTGTGCCTGATATAGGCCATGGTCGTTGCAATCACTTGTTATGCATCAAAGAGTTGGACAATGACTAGGGAGGACAGAAGGAGAATTGACGCCTTTGAGCTGTGATGCTGGAGAAGACTATTGAATGTACCATGGACTGCCAAGAAAACAAACAGATTCATCCTCGAGAGGGTTAAACCAAGCTATTCCTTGGAGGCAAGGATTCTGGGGCTTCGTCTGACATACTTTGGGCATGTTGCAAGGAGGGACAGGTCCTTGGAGAGGGACATCATGCTTGGGAGGGTGGAAGGACGGCGCAAGAGGGGAAGACCCTCTATGAGATGGATTGATTCAGTGACTGGGGTAATCGGGATGGGTGTGTCAGAGGCAATGCGATTGGCACAGGATAGAGCAGGGTTTAGGGCTGTTGTACATAGGGTCGCTATGAGTCGCAAATGACTCGACGGCACATAACAACAACAACAACAACCCCCTCAATGTGCTTTTTATAAAAATAGCATCCATTTTCTTATACATGTAATAATATCTCATTTCTCTATGTGGGTTAATATTTATAAGTAATTGAAAAGCTTCAGGCCTTTCCATAGTCTGTTTTCTCTTATTAATTTTCCTAGCTTGTGTGTTTCAGATTCTCTCATGGTAGAATCAGATCCTGGTACTCTTTGTCTTACCAAGATTGGCACACTAAAAGTTGATTACAAGGTGTACATGGTTGGTTTTCATTAACCATTGTCTTTATTGTAAGATGACCTGGCTTGGCTCTTCCTTGTGAAATATTTGGTGTCAATATTTTAGGATCTTTTATCTGGGATTGGTCAGATTCTCCACATAGGACTCCCAGCCTCCTTTCTGGAAGGTTATGTCTGCCCACCAGTGTTCTAGAAAAGAGCTAGAAAAATGAAGAGTTTTGCAATGTTAAACTAGGAGTTAAGCAATATTTAAGCTTGCACTCACTTTGTTTAATACTGTGTCCCTGAGTGTCCTTTTCCAGGAAATTAATCTCTACAGTCTTCTGCCGAAGTTAGAACTCATTCTGAGGCATAGAGTAGGAGATAGGGTCTGACAGTCCAGCAGCTTCTTAAACAATCTCACTCGCTACAGCACTTCCAGGGGCACCTGCTGTTGCCCATTTCTGAATCGTCATTTGATGCTGTTTACAGAAAAGCAAGAGACGTCTTAGCTTTCTTTCACTAGTTTATGGATTTGGCTTTCTCACCTTGAATTTTTGTCATTATTCTTGTTTCATGTGTTATTATTTTTAAAGTCATTTTTATCATTTGAATGGAGAAACAGATCCAAATGCCAAATGACTAATCTATCATCTTTCATTAAATATTTGAAATTATATAGTCACAGTGGGATAAAAATTCAGACTATTATTTTAAAATGAGTTGTTTTAAAGTGAGTATCCATGAAAGCAACACTTTAAGTGTAATTATTGATTTAACCTACATTTTCTCTTAGAAAAAAAAAATTACCTGCTAGTTAATTACCACAGACAAGCAATTACTTTTGAAAATTTCTTTTTAAAGCCTAGAAGAAATGTTTTTCATTCTTGCATGTGTGTTAACCATTAAGCAGTATGTCCTCTCTGATGTTTCTGTTAATCTATGCCTTGTTAAATAGGATCTCCCAGGCCTATGGCCTCTCAACTGACTGTACAATTTTGCTATTCTAAAATATACCTGTGCCTGGAAGGTTCCTGCAGGTTAGTTTTTGCTGCTGAGGAAATCACTTTTACTAGTACCGAATTTCAATGACTTCCTGCAGGCAAACACCTGGAGGCAATTACCTGTACCTGTCTGCCAGCAGACACAAATATGTTTTAGGATAGAAAACTGTATGTCTGATTTAAAAAAAAAACCAACCAAACCCAAAACCCCAAAAAAACAAAACCCGCATCCAATTCCTTTGTGTAGTATCTGACTTGGGTCTGCGTTCAATCTAGGCCTTTTGATCTAGCAATTTACTCATTACTTTTCAGTCAACACAGGTTGAGTGTTTTTGTTTGTTTGTTTGGTTTGTTTTTTTTTAACAGAGAATTTTATAAAAAATTAGATGTTTGCTGTCACCTTGCTCTCCATCTGATGTCTTTCATTCTGCTTCAAGAGTTGGGCTTGTGATAATGAGTGAAGAAATAAGTAAAATAGATAATCTATATCTTCATGTTTAATGATGTTTTAAGCTGATGATTCTTTAATAATTGGCTTCTGAGTCTATTGAAAGAAAGGAAGTGTCTTAATATTATAGTACCCTTAGTGGTGCTGTAACAAAAATATCACAAGTGGATGGATTTAATGGATAAAAATTTATTTTCTCATGGTGTAGGAAGCTAGAAGGCTGAATTCTGGGCACTGGCTCCAAAGGGAAACGTTATAAGTCTTTGCCTCTTTCAAATTTTGTTCTTCAGTTCCTTGGTAATCTCCAGATAAGCATCTATCATTCCCATTTTTGCTTGCTTCCTTTTCTCTGCCTAATAAGCTCTTTTTTGTATCTCAAAAGTCTTTAGATATAAGACACACTCAATTCTGACGTGGCCTCACTAGTATAAGAAAGAACTTTATTCCCAAATGAGATGACTTCTAACAAATATTTGAGGGTAGAGTGGTTGAGGACACTACTGGATCAATAACTGAAGTGTATTAGTTTAAAAAGTTGAATAAATTTGGTGGCTTAAAAAACCAAAATTTATTCTCTCACAGCCCAAGAGGGCATAACTACAAAGTCACATGTCAGCTGATTTGGTTCCTTCGGGGGACCCTGAAGGAAAAATCTGTTTCAAGACTGTTTCTTAGCTTTTAGTGATTGTCATAGGAACTCTGGTGACACTGTGGCAAAGTGTTCAGCTGCTGATCAGAAGATCAGTGGCTTAGACTCTCCAGTTGTTCAAATGGGAAAAGATTAGGCAGTATGCTTCCATCAATACTTACAGACTTGGAGGCCCTAAACACAGTCCACTCTGTCCTTCAGCCTTGCTATAACCAAAATCAATGGCATTGGGTTTTGCTTTGTTTTCAGTGACTGGCAGCAATCCTTGGCTTGCTATGTGTGCCATTTCCTCTTCTTATAAGGACCTATTAGTAAGAAAGAAGAATAATTGATGTCTTTGAATTCTGGTGTTGGAAAAGAGTACTGATAATGGCATGGGCTGCCAAAAGAACAAACAAGTGTGTTTTGGAGAAAGTGTAACCAGGGTGCTCCTTAGCGGTAAGGATGATGAAATTTCTTCTCATGTACTTTGAGAATGTTTACAGGGGGTGCTATTCCTTAGAAAAAGAAATCATGCTTGGAAAAGTTGAGGGTCAGACAAAGAAAGGAAGACATTCATAGAGATGGATTGACACAATGACTGCAACAGTTGTGCAGGATAGCACAAGTTTTCTTTTCCATCTGTTGTTCATAGGGTCATTAGGAGTTGTGAACAACCAAATAGCACCTAACCCAGCAGCAATCAACTACTTTATCCTTTGCTATTTGCAATTTTTTAGTTCTTTTGATCTAGTCTTTTTTTACACCATTGATTGTTGTTAAGTGCCATTGAGTCATAGACGACTCATAACGATCCTATAAAGGAAAGACCTGAACACTTGTATAACTTCATCCTTTCTCCAGGTTCATAGGGTTTCCAGAGGCAAGCTATTTCAGAAGTGGATGCCACTCCTGCTTCCAAGCTTGTTTTAATCGGGGAGCTCCACCAAACACTGTCTACCATGGGTAACCATTATCACATTTGACATACATTAAAAAAAAAAGAAATAAAAAAAAAACCCAAACATTCCACAATGACCCTCAACCAAAACAAGAGAGCCCATCTTATAGAGTCTAGTAGCTCCACCCAGTTTCCAAAATGGAGACAAGAGCTTGGTCTTAAATTCAAGTGTCCTTTCAGAGGTCTTATTGACTCTAAACATGAAGATTACATAAAGTAAACAATCTACAGAGACCCTCAACCAAAACAATAGTGCCATTACACAGCGTCAAGCCAATGGAAGTCCAAAATAAAAAATAAAACACAAAGGCTTTGCAATATATATTGCTGTTGTTGTTAAGTGCCATCTATTACTAATCCCATAAACAAAAGTCTTTAAACATATTCTTTAACTATTGTCCTTTCTCAAAGTTTATAGAGTTTCCACAGGTGTTTAAGAAGTGGGTACCACTCCTGCTTCCAAGCCTGTCTTAATCTGTTAGCTAACCAGATATTGTCAACCATG
>NW_006399851.1:6232192-6243395 GCF_000299155.1 Elephantulus edwardii | reverse complement strand
GAAGCCCCAGAATCCTTGCCTCCAAGGAGCCACCCGGTTTAACCCTTTCCTGGTGCCATGACCACTTTTAAATCCAGCTTGAATTTCTGGCAGTTCTCTATGTACTGCACTAGCCTTTTTTTTCCCCCCTTCATTATTTTTAGAACTATGTTGCTTGAATGTGACATTAAGGCTATTGTTTGATAATTTTCAAATTCTGTTGAATCATTGTTCTTGGGATTGGGATCAATTCTGTATCTTTTCCAGTCAGTTGACCAGGTAGCTCTTCTTCAAATTTTCTGACATAGACTGGTGAGCATAGACTAGAGCTGCCTCTGTCAGTTGAAACATGTCAATTGGTACCACACAGATTTCTGAGACTTTGTTTTTTTTGGCCAATACCTTTCAGCTTAAACTTCTTTGGTGATTACCATTGGCTCTTGATCACGTTACTTCTTGAAGTATTTCAGTATTGGCCAGTTCTACTTGGTACAGTGTTTCTGTGTGTTCCCTCCATCTTAAGTGGATCACCTTGAGGCTTGGATTTGCTTTTTAGTTCTTTCAGCATGAAAAATGCTCAATGAATTCTTCTCTTTTTATCCAATTTCAGCAATGTGCATGTTTCATTGTAACACTTTGCTTTACACACTTCTCGAGCTGCCCATTGAAATCTTCTATTCAGTTCTTTTACTTTATCATCTCTTTCCACCGTTCAGGCTTCTCCAGTACAATTTTCAGAATCTATTCTGATATCTATTTTGGCTTTTTTTTCCTTCTTTCTTTGTGATGACCTTTTGCTGTCATCATGGATGATATACTTGCTGTTATTCCACAATTCATCTGGTCTTGGATCACTGGTGTTCTATGTTTCAAACCTAATCTTATGATGAATTTTGGGGTAATGATGAGCATACATCAATGGTGATTAATTGTATAATGTATATAAATGTATATGGATGATTGTAAGAAATACAATGTAAATAAAGGAATGTGAAATGCAATGTGTATAAACAAAGCAAAAGATATATGAATTGTGTATGCAAACCAATATAATAGAATTTTTTTTAAACACTTCTTTTTAAATTCAGGTGGGATATGCTAAACATCACAATTTGATTCTCATGGACTTGATTTCATTTTCTTCATACTCAATTTGAATTTTCACCCAATTACAATGAGTAATTGATGGCCTGTGCCACAGTCAGCACCTGGAGTAGTTTTGACTGTTGATATTGAGCTTCTCTAAAGATTCCTTCCAAAGGTGTAGTTAATCTGATTCCTTTTCAGTCCATTATGTGAGGTCTATGTGTAAAGTCATCGTGTGTCTTTTTTAAAAAAGGTATTTGTAAAAAAAAAAGTATTTGTGATGAACAAGTCATTGAAAGCACAAAATTGGATCATTCCATTTCCAAGCTCATTTTTGTCACCAAGTTAGTACTTTCCAACTACTATCCCTTCTTCGTTGATTCCATTATTTGCATTCCAGATAGTAATTATCATTAACATATCGTGATTGCATGCTTAGTCAATTTTGAATTGCAACATTTGGTAAAAATCTTCCATTTTCTCTTCTTTATTTTTAGCTATGGATGTGTATATTTGAATAATAGTCATATTAACAGGTCTTCCTTGTATGGATAATATCCTAACACTCACAATGTTGTACTTCAGGATGGAACTTAAAATTGTCTTTTTAACTATGAATGTAATACCACTCTTTTCTTGTTTATTGTTTCCATCATGGTATACCATTCTGTTGTCTGATTCAAAGTGGCCAAAGCCAGCCAATTTCATCTCACAAATGATTCTAGGAGAGAAATTCTAGGAGAATGTAAATATTTATGTGTTCAACTTCATTTTTCACAACTTCTAGTTTTCTAACATTAACACTTTCTATATCCCATCAACCAACCATTAAAGGATGTTTGCAGCTGTTTAAGTTCTGAAAATATGTATCTAGATATCTGTTAATGAAATGATATCATCATTTCTTAAAAGAGGTTGTCTTCCCCCTACTTCATAAATACCATCTCTTTGCCAAAGATCAACTATTCACAGCTGAATGATTTATTTCTGGGTTCTTAATTCTATTCAATTGGTCTCTGTACCCGTCCTCGTACCAGTAGCAAGCTGGATATTTTACTGTGGCTGTATGATATGATGGCCTCTCGCATCTTGAGGAGGGACACATATGGAATGCTCGGGGTTCTTATGGGTTTTTTTTTTGTCCCAAGTACAGCCTGCAGCCCTCAGGCCAAATGTTAATTGATTTTGGATGAACACTCTTTCGAGTGGTACAGCAGTGGTCTATTTGCTCTGCTGAAATAACTTAGAGTTGCTGCATTGATGGACAAATGTACCATAGGTGTGTCAAATACCATAATTGGCTACCCATCATGGGTAGTGTTTGTTGGATCTCTCAGATTGATTCAGGTTTGGAAGCAGGAGTGGCATCAAATTCCTAAACCACATGTGGCCTCTATAAAGTCTATAAACTTGGAGAAATGATGATAGTTATAGAAAGGCTTCAGGCTTTTTGTTCACCGTGTGTGTGTGTGTGTGTGTGTGTGTATACACACACACATATATATGTGTATATATATATATACACACACACATATGTGTGTATATATATATGTGTGTGTGTGTGTGTATGAGAGAGAGAGAGAGCCCTTGTATTTAAAAGTTGATTAGGCTCGAGGGCCTAGTGTTATTATTTTGGAGGAACATTTTCCAAGTTGTACAGCACTCTTCTGTCCATTTGCTGTACTGTGGTAATCTGGGTTTGCTGTGAAGCTGAACTTTGTACTATTGGAGGTCCAATGCCATAATGGCTGTCCATGATGGACAGTGTTTGGTGGTGCTACCAATTTAAGACAGGTTTGGAAGCAGGAGTGGTATTCACTTCCTAAATGTCATGCCTCTGGAAGCTCTATGAACCTGGAGAAATGAAGATAGTTATAGAAAGGTTTCAAGCCTTTGGTTCATAGGGTCACTATGAGTCGTGCTCAACTCGTTGGCAATCAACAACAACAAATAATGTAATTGTGTAACTGATGATAATACTGGTCATTGGTTTGCTATATATCTTTTTTTATTATGTTGAGTAATTTATATTCTATTCCTATTTTGTTGGTTATTTATATCATATTTTGAGTGTCTTATGAATCACTTTGATTATCCTGGGTCTCTTTCCTTAGCATATAAATTTAGTGATCACTTTCTCCCTCTCATTGAAGAATGGTGACATAATTTAGATTGATTTTTGCCTTGTATCTATAGATTGTTTTAATAGCATTTTCAGTTTATAAGGTTGAGTTTCCCAATCCATGTGTATCACATATGTTTCCATTTATGTAGGTCTGTTTGAGAGTTCATCATAGTAGCATTTTGTGGAGTTTTTGGAGTTTTGTTGTTGTTGTTATGTGCCATCGAGTTGCCTGCAACTCATAGTGACTCTATGCTCTGAACCCTGCTCTATTCTGAGCCAACTTTACTGTCTCAGACACACCTACCCCCATATTCATCACTGAGTAGATCCACCTCATTGAGGGTATTCCACTCCTGCACTGCCCTTCCATCCTCCCAAGCATAACATCACTCTCCAAGTACTAGTCCCTCTTTGCAACATGCCCAAAATAAATCAGACGGAGCTTCAGAATCCTTGCCTCTAAGGAGCACCCTGGTTTCATCCTTTCCAGGTTGAACCTGTTGTCTTAACGGTGTAATTTATGTTCAGTACTTGTCTCCAGCACCACAACTCAAATGCATCACTTCTCCTCCTCTCATCAATAGTCATTGTCCAGCTTTCTGATGCATAATTGCAAAGACTGTGGCCTGGATCAGGCACACCTTCATCCCCAGACGTTGTTGTTCTTCAGTACTCTGGAGATCTCCCTGACAGCAGACTTTCCCAATGCAATTCTTCAGTTCTGAGGTTTGTTTGGTTTGTTGTTTTTTGTTTTGTTTTGTTTAATAGGTTATTTGTATCTCTAGTTAGTTTTATTTCGAAATATTTCATCTTGGTAGAGAGCACTGATGACCTAATTGGTGAGCTGTGCTGATAACCCAAAGGCACATAGTTTGAATCCACCAGGTGCTCTGCGTCAGAAAGGTGAACTATTGCTTACATGTGATTTAAAGTCTCTGAAAATGTGCTGGAGGGTCTATTTGTAGGTTCAGAACGATGACAACGAGTGAGTGACCTTGTTTGCTTTATTTCCTTTTCATAGTTCTCTTTATTACTGTAGAGGAATATGAGTGATTTTTGTATGTTGATCTTATACCCACCCACTGCCAAATTGGTCAATTAGATAGTAATTTTCTCATTGGATCTTTAGGATGTTGGATAAGCAAGATCATATCATCTGCAAAGGGGGATGTTTTGCTGGCCTAGTAGTACAACTCTGCTGTAATTCCAAAGGCACACAGTTCAAAGCCACCAGAGAAAGATGAGCACTCTCCTCCATTGTGATTGTTGTTTGTTGTTGGTATGTGCTGTCAAGTCGCCTGCGACTCAGAGTGACCCTATGTACAACAGCCCTAAACTCCGCTCTGTCCTGTGCCAATCGCACTGTCTCCGACACTCCCATCCCAATTATCCCAGTCACTGAATCAATCCACCTCATAGGGGGCCTTCCTCTACTGCGCCGTCCCTCCACCCTCCCAAGCATGATGTCCCTCTCCAAGGACCGGTCTCTCCTCACTACATGTCCGAAGTAAGTTAGACGGAGCCTCAGAATCCTTGCCTCCAAGGAGCCACCCGGTTTAACCCTCTCCAGGACAAATCTATTTGTTTTCCTAGCAGTCCATGGTATTCTCAGTACTCTTCTCCAGCACCACAGCTCAAAGGCATCAGTTCTCCTTCTATCCTCCTTGGTCATTGTCCAACTCTCTGATGCATAACAGGTGATTGCGAAGACTATGGCCTGTATCAGACGCACCTTAGTCTCCAGAGAGACACCACTGCTCTTCAGCACTTTGGAGAGGTTAACTACCTCTAAAAACCTGCTGGAGGGTCAGCTATGGGTTGATTCCAACCTGATGGTATACAACAACAACAACAATCATCTGCAAATAGAGATAACTTTACATCCTTTTTGTTACTTTGTTGTTATGTGCCATTTGGATGCTGTTTATTTACTTTTCTTGCCCAATTGCTCTAAGAATTTCAACATAGTCTTGAATAGGAGTGGTGATAAAACACATCTTTGTCTGGTTCCTGTTGGCAAAGGAAATGTCTTCAATCTCTTTCCATTGATGGTAATGTTGGTCTTTGGTTTTGTTTACATGTTACTAATTTTATGTTGAGGACTTTATTATCTATTCTTTATTTTTTCAGGATAAAGTATTTAACTTTGTCAAATGACTTCTCTGCATTGATTGATACGGTCATGCAGTTCTTTACCTTTTTTTTTTTTTAGAATGTGGTGGATTACACAGATTATTTTTCTTATGCTGAACCATCTTTGCATACTTAGATGCACTCCTTGATCATGATGAATGCTTTTTATATGATTTTTTGTTTTTTAACATGTGCTTATCTGGCTTTGGTATCAGGGTTAGGCTTAACTCTTTTTTGGAATGAGTTGAAGCGTATTTCATCTTTTTTCTGTATTCCCAAATAGTTTGGTTGGAGATTGTGTCAACTCTTCTCTGAAAGCTGTTTATTGGTGTACACTGACCTCAGAGTGCTGCTTTCATTGTGTTCTGAAGATGTTGGCATGCTGTATTTTCATTAGCATTTACATCAGGTAAAGCAGCAGTGGCATCCACTTCCTAAAGAACATACCTCTGGAAACTCTGTGAACTTTGATAAATGGCAATGGTTGTTCAGGCTTTTTGTTCATGGGGTTGCTATGAGTTCTATGAGTCAGTGCTCCACTGATAGCAATCAACAACAACAACAAGAACAACAACATTTTAAAAATCATTTCCCCCTTTCTGTTACCAGCTTCCCCGTGGGCCTGAAAGCCTGAAGGGGATGAATCACCCCTCCTCTCTTAAAGCCCAGCCCTGAGGCTCAAGGCCACTTATGTCAGCAGCCAACAAATAACAGAGGCAAAAAGAGAGCTGGCCCGAAGACACATAGGCCCTAAGGCCATAAGAGGGTCCCCACCCAAGAGTTGCCTGGCCTTCTTGGTGCTGATGTCATGGTCTGCCTTAACCTGCCTGCACATTGTTGCTGTACATGGCCCCCAGTGTTGTTAACTGGCACATTCCCTGAGTTCAAATTAAACCTTTCATTATGTAGTAGTGCTCAAGCAGAGTGTTACTTAGTTTTCATGTACTTTATTCCCCACCCCTTTGATTTTCCTTTATTTGATTTCTAATTTTATAGCATTGTGATCTGAAAAGATACCTTGTAGTATTTTGACGTGTGTTAAAGCTGAGTGAACCCTAAATCAGATAGACTCCAAAAGAAAAACATTAATATATTTTATCAAATTTTCCAAAATTAATGACAGGTAAAGAACTGGAGGCTGCTCAGGAAAAACAAGACTGATGTACAATGAAGAACCACTAAGACTAAACTTTAGTTTCCTGGCAGAAACTGTACAGGAAAGAAGGCATATATAACAGTCATATATAACATCAGGGGGAGAAAATTGCCAACAACAGTTAAATGCCCAGCATAATCTTCTCTCAGATATATCTATGAGATTAGGGGATTTCCAGTTAAACAGAAACTAAGGGAACTTAATGATAGTTAGACCAACCTTATAAGAAATTCTAACAAGAGTTTTTTGGGCTAAAATCACCAACAATAGACAACAACCCAAAATTAACTAACATGTTAACATTACTCAGATAAAAACCCAGACAAAGAAATACATAAAATAAAATAAATTTACAGGACTGAAAATAGAGAACCAGAAATATTAGTCCATAAATGAATGAAAACTATTACAATGCAAAAAGATGTTACAGATGATCTAAGTAGATGACTAACTTAACTACAGACCATCTAAAAGCTATTTCAAGATAAAGTGAACTTTTTTTTAGACTTAAGGATAAATAGTACTTAAAAGGTAACCTCTAAGAAACTTAATAAATTTTCTTATAAAAATTAAAAGGGGGAAATCATAAAGACTTAAGGAAAAAACCCCATCCTACAACCCAATGAAGGAAATTATGAGAAGAGCCCTCAACAAAATAAACTCAGCACAGAAAAGTAGATGAAGCAAAGAATTAGCAATACCACAAAATCAGTGCAGCAAAATAACAGCAATAAAATCATACCTAATTGACATATTTCAGCAAACAGATGCTGTCCTGAATGCACTTGCCAAGTTGTGCCAAGAAATCTGGAGGACAACCACCTGGCCAACTGACTGGCAAAGATCTGTATTTGTTACCATTCCAAAGAAAGGAGACCCAACAAAGTGTGGAAATTACCAAACAATATCGTTAATATCACATGCAAGCAAGACTCTGCTGAAAATTATCCAGAAACAACTGGAAGAGCACATCTTCAGAAAACTGCCAGATGTGCAGGCTGGGTTTAGAAGAGGTCTGTGGACTGAGATATTATAGCTAATGTTAGATGGATCTTGGCTGAAAGCAGAGAGTACCAAAGTACTATCTATGTTTCATTGACTATACAAAGACATTTGACTGTGTGGATCACAACAAACTGGCTAACTCTGAAAAGAATGGGAATCTCAGAACTCTTGATCATGCTTATGTACTTGGACCAGGAGGCAGTAGTCAGAACAGAGCAAGGAAACACTGTATAGTTTAAAATCAGGAAGAGTGTATGCCAGATCAGTGTCCTGTCTCCGTATCTTTTCAATTTATATGCAAAACAGATCATCTGGGAGGCTGGGCTCCCAGATGCAGAGGACTGTGGCATCAGGATTGGAGAAAGACTCATCAACAATCTGCATTATGCAAATGCCGCAACCGTGCTGAAACTGAGGAGGACCTGAGTGTTTCCTAGTGCTATGCATCTGGGAGCTGGACAATGAAGAGGGATGACAGAAGAATTGATACCTTTGAGCTGTGGTGTTGGAGAAGAGCACTAAACAACCAATGGATGGCCAAAAGAACAGACAAATATGTCTTGGAAAGAGTACAGTTGGATTGCTCTTTGGAGCTAAGGTTGATAAGGCTTCACTTCACATGTTTTGGACATGTTGCTAGGAGGAGCTATTCATTGGATAGGGATATGATGCTTGGAAGAGGGGAGGGTCGACAATGGAGAAGACCCTCAACCAGGTGAATGACACATGAGTGCCTCAATGGGCTCTAGTGTATCAGGACGTGTGAGGATGGCACAGGATAGGACAGGGTTCAGATCTGCTGTTCATAGGTCGCTATGAGTCAGACTCAACTCTACAGTACCTAACAATGACAACAACAACAACAACAACATCATCTTATTTTTATTTTCGGAGTGGTTTAAAGTTATCAGTTGCCTCTGAGACATTGTAGTGATGTGTCTTTATTTTGATATATCCTTTGAGCCACGTTGAATATATTGCATCTTTTGCTAGTTTTATAATTCTTAGTTAGTTAATTCTTAGATAATTAGTTAATTCTTAGATAATATTGTCTTCTGGTGAGTCTGAGAGAGGATGGAGATTTGTGTGCAGTTCACAGTTTGTATTGTGCAGTTGAGGCCAGACTGAGTCATGTTGTGTAACAGTCTTTAGTCAATCAAGTAGAGCCTTCGCTGGCCTATACTGTTGCCTGATGATGGGTGAAGCTGCAGGAGGTATAGAGTAGCCAGATCCTTTTTTACTGTCTTTTAGTGTATGGGACAAAGTCAAAGGAAAATGAGACAACATGGTCCCCCCAAAAACCTCACAAGCAGTAGAAAACATAAGAATATGTTGATGTTGTTGTTGTATGTGCCGTCAATTCATTTGCGACTCATGGTGACCCTATATACAACAGCCCTAAACCCTGCTCTATCCTGTGCCAACCGCATTGCCTCTGACACACACATCCCGATTACCCCAGTCACCGAATCAATCCACCTCGTAGAGGGTCTTCCCCTCTTGCACTGTCCCTCTACCCTACCAAGCATGATGTCCCTCTCCAAGGACCTGTCTTTTCTTGCAACATGTCCAAAGTATGTCAGACGAAGCCCCAGAATCCTTGCCTCCAAGGAGTAGCCTGGTTTAACCCTCTCTAGGATGGATCTGTTAGTTTTCTTGGCAGTCCAGGGTACATTCAATACTCTTCTCCAGCACCGTAGCTCAAAGGCGTCAATTCTCCTTCTATCCTCCCTAGTCATTGTCCAACTCTCTGATGCATAACAAATGATTGAAAAAACCATGGCCTGTATCAGGCGGACCTTAGTCTCCAGAGAGATACCGTTGCTCTTGAGTACTTTAGAGAGGTCCCTAACCGCAGACTTTCCCATCGCAATACGTATTTTTTATTTCCTGGCTGCTGGTGCCAAGAGTGTTGACCGTGGAGCCAAGCAAACTGAAGATGTGAACAATCTCAATCTCTTCGCCATCCATCCTCATGCTACCGATTGGTCCAGTGGTGAGAATCTTTGTCTTCTTGACATTGAGCCTCAGTCCATACTGAAGGCTGCAGTCCTTGACCCTCTGCAGTAAGTGCATGAGGTCCTCCTCAGTTTCAGCGAGCAGGGTTGTGTCATCTGCATAATGCAGATTGTTGATAGATCTTCCACCAATCCTAACACCACGCTTCTCCTCATAGAGCCCAGCTTCTCTGATAATCTGCTCTGCATACAGGTTGAAAAGGTATGGAGATAGGACACATCCCTGGCGTACACCCTTCTCAATTTTGCTGTCAAAATTGCTGTCTGTCATCAGATACTCCTAAACATTCAGATTAAGACAGACTAGGAAGAAGGATTGGCCATCCACTTCTGAAATAGCAGGCCTCTGAAAACCCTATGTACAACACAACATATACAACATAAGAATATAGAAAAATAAAAACTGAGAGGGATACAGAAGAAGGAGAATTAGAAAGACAAAAAAAGAGAGAAAAGAAAAATAATAAGAGAGGGAGTATATAGGGGAGAGAATTCTGGCAAGCAAAAGGGAAAAAAACCCTGTAAAGATGATGAGAAAGTATAAGAAGGAAAGAACAACCACCACATATAACAGCACCAGAGAATCAACTTTAGTCACTGGTTGGGCAGACATCAACGCATGCACTTGGAAGGGTACCTTTTGGACACAAACTTTAGGGACCCTCTCAGACCTGACCTTATACTCTCTTTATTTCTTTTTGTTGTAATAAAACTACAATTGTAAGTAAAACCAAAACCAAACTCCCAAAACAGCAACAACAAATACTGAATAAGCAAACCAAACTATGAGAGCACAAGGAGAACTAGTAAGATGTGCATGGCTATACCAAGAGGGAAGGGAAGGAGGCGAGAAGGCTGAGAGGGACAGGGGGAAATCACAGGGTCACAGAGTTTGGTGGGTGAAGGGAGGGGGTGAAGGAATTAGGAAAGATTCAGTGCAGATCTGAAAAGATTGGGTAATAGTAGGTATAGAGCAGTGGTGATTAATTTTAGAAGATATATTGTATGAAAATAAATGAAACACAATGTGCATTTAAAAAAAATCCTCAAAAAGAAAGAAAACAAAAAGCAGTGGGAAAAGAAAAATGAGAGAGGAAAAGGCAAGAACTTTGGATGAGGGTGAGCATATCACCTGATTGGTGCTCCTGCCTCTGTTGTGGTCATTGGAGGTGAGGTGTCTGGTCTGAGACAGGCTGTTTGCTAGTCCCACAGAAGTTTGGAGTTAGGATGCCCATTCAGGCCAGTTTCTGCTCTCTTGAGAACTGGCTGTGGTTCCAAGATGTGAGTCAGGCTAAGGACAGCACATCTTGTGGTTTTGGGAGTATTGAGGAGTGGATCATGCAGCCTAGTGTGGAGTTTCTTCAGGCCTAACAGGAGCCTAGGCTAGTGTGCCTGGCTAGGTGTACTGTCGGTTCAAGTTGAGATGTGAGTAGGGTACTCAGGCAAATGGCTAACATGAAAAGATAGTCACTACCAATCTGAGATTCCCAAGAAAGGTGTGCTCCAGGGAACATGCATGTCTCCAGATGTAGTAGATGGAGAGGAAGGTATCTCCCAGCTGCCCTCTGAGAGGCATATGTGCCTGTCTGAGGTGATGCCCCCTCAATTCACTGGCTGCTTGGCACAATCTGTAGGCTCCTGGAAGAAGGTTTGAGTATACAGACCTATGCACACTCCTGCCACCAGATGGTTGTTGTTGTT
>NW_006399851.1:6228729-6231122 GCF_000299155.1 Elephantulus edwardii | reverse complement strand
TGCAAAGACCATGGCCTGTATCAGGCGCACCTTAGTCTCTAGAGAGACACCGTTGCTCTTGAGTACTTTAGAGAGGTCCCTAACAGCAGACTTTCCCACCAGATAGAAATTGGAATATTCCTGGCCTTATGGAGAGCTGAATGGGCCAGGGACCACTGCCAGTCATCTTGTGGGTGGTGGTAATGATAGGAAGTTGCTTCCCTGGTCCTCCTTAGGGTGGGGAACAAGGTGGGAGGTCGCACTTTCTTGTCACCAGGCAGTGATTGGTGTAGACACTGCTGCGGTCCCAAGGTCAAACCCCTGTTCAAAATGGCTGAGCCACACTGTTTACAAATCTGTCTTCTCTCAATCTTCTTTTTTTAAAAAAATAGTTTTATTGGTTTTCATATAATTCCTTTACATTATGTTTCATTCATATACACTGTTTTATACAATCTTTCATTAACATTGTGTTTCAAACAATCATTCACATTTTATTTTACATTTTTTTAAATTGGTTTCTTTACAAAGTTTATATATATTGTTTTCACACTATTATTCTTCATTCATATTGTGTTCACACAGTCATTCTTATGCATTATGTTTTATAAAAGTAATGCCATTGGACCTTGCCCATCATTATCCTGCCTTTTTGCCCAGATCCTTCCCATTTGCTTCCCTTCTCCCTCCACCCACCAAAGTATGCAGCGCTGTGGTTTCACTCCATTTATCCTCATTCCTTTACTCCCTTCACAACCCCTGTGATCTCTTGTACATATTTCACTAATTATCCTATTTTTACCATAGTGGTCTCTTTTTTGCAGTATTTGTCTTTATGAGACTGAGTTAGTTCAGCATAATGCTATCCAGTCTCTCCCAAGTTATGTAGTCTTTTTTAAAACCTTTGCTCCTGAGTGTTGCATAGTATTCCATTGTGTGAATGTACCACAATTCCTCAGTCTTCTTATTCAATATTTTCCTTAAGTTTCTTCCCTTAATTGGTATATGAAGAACTTCTTTATCTTTTTCTTCTCAACCCAGGGTTCCAGATTACCCTCTGTATCTGCTATCGTTGTTTCTGGTATCTTAGTTGAAGAGGATCTGGACCTAACAAACCTGCCATCTTCACATCTGAAAATTTCTACCATTGGATTTTACACTTCAGGAGCAGAAAGTGGAAGGGGGAAGATGTTTACATTTTCTGTTATCTATTTTTAACTTTTTACAATGAGCTTTATTCTTCTTGTAATTTGAATAAAGCCCTTGTCTCAGTACTTGACAGATAAAATAGACAATACAAAGTATCATTATACACCTGAACATAAAAGATATAATAATATAATTAGTAATAATAGTTTCCAAGTCTCTGACTTGTGTAACAGCTAACACATTTGCTGCTAATTTAAGAGCTGAATCCTTAGTCTACCCAGATCTGCCTTGGTAGAAAAACCTGGTGATCTTCTGACAAATAAGCACTGGAAACCACACGAGCTCTACTCTGACACACACGGAGTCATCATGTGTCACAATCAGTGGGTCGGCAACTACTTTTTAAATAATAGTTTAATAGCTATAAAGAAAACTTATTTTTCCTTACAGAAACTTCCTGCTTTTCCTTAGAATATTTATGTCAAGTATAAATTAGGTCTTTTAAATAATCTGTTATACATGAAACCTTGGGCTTGTGAGCCACTTCTTTTTCCTGAAGATGTTAATCAAAAAAGACCTTAACACTCTTTATCCCACTGGTGCAAAGTACATAAAAAAATCAGTTATTTTTAGAATGATTGCGCAGAACTGTTGAGCAGGTGTTTTGTACCACCTGCATTTTGGTTTTCTTCAATAAAGCTCCTATTTAGAACATTTTTGCCTTGAGTGCTGTGTTGTGGAATGTACCAACTCCAGGCCCCCCTCAACTCTGTTCAGAGCTGGAGAGGTTGGTCTATGGGCGAGCAAGATTGATCTCCAGGTGCCCAGTCTAACTACTACAATTGGTACTTTCATACCAGATATCAACAATTTGTACCTGCATTTAACCTCACTGACTCCAAAGCAAAACTAAACATCCTGGTGTTCCAACAAAGACATTTATACTATTGTTTACTTGGTTTGCCAGCCAGAGTAACAATTCTAAGGAACTCAGAGCTTACTTTATCCTCTCCCAAGGAGTAGAAGCACCTATAGCACTGTTTATGTGTTGCTTTGAGTTTTGTTTTCTTCATTCTTCTTTGGGACAGAATGTTTTGCAATAAATCTGATTAGTAAGAAGCTAATTTGAAATGAATAGATTATGAGAGTTGCTTTGTGCCATTTCACGACCTGGTGAGAAAGAATTAGAGATGGAGTTTGAAAAACATAACCCTTCCCACAGACTCATAACAACCTAGTGCCCAAATAAGTCGCACACACACACA
>NW_006399851.1:6224502-6228629 GCF_000299155.1 Elephantulus edwardii | reverse complement strand
ACACACACACACACACACACACACACACACACACACACACACACACACACACATCTCAAATTCTCCAAAGTAGAAATGTTCCAAATTGATTGTTTGATCACAGGGTTATAATAAATGCTAACATATTTTTTTAAAAGAATAAATAGCCACCTCTTTCTTTCACACCCAACTACATGGAAACATTAAAACATTTTCCGAATAACTCTCAAGTCAAACTTTAAAAAAGTAAACCTGCAACTAAAGATTTACACATTGCTCATGTTTTGAGATATTACCTGTGAGGGGGAAAAATTCTCTTCTCAGAACAAAGAGAGCTATATTTTGAAAGGAATAACAACAATAATCTGAAATACTTTTTAAAAGTGCTTTATTAGAATTAGTAAAATTGAGTTCATTAAGTATCAAGGACCTGACTCTTGTTAGATGCTCTCAGGATGACTGATGCCTATGTATCCTATGTGAAACAGAACCTAGTTGGCTGCCTCCTGCACCGTCCTCACAATTTTCACACTGTTGCAGTCACTTTGTCAGTCCATCACATTGAGGCTCTTTCTCTCTTTTGCTAACATCCATTTTCAAGGACTGATCTCTCCAGACAACACACCCAAAGTGTATATACAGAGTTGTTCTGAGATAGATTTGTTTGCTCTTTGGGTAACTCATGCTGTATAGTCAGTGTTTTTCACCAACACCACAATGCAAAGGGCTTGTTTTCAGTATTTATTATTCATTCTTAATGCATATGATGTAATTAAAAATAACAGGGCTTAAGCAAGGTGTGCCTTAATCTTCAACTTGTGATCTTTGCTCTAAATTGAGGCTAAAATAAATATTAAATAGAAATTTTAGAGGAATAGAAAATTTACTAATAAAAACCCCCAGTTTCTTAAATAATCCAATAGAACAGTTAAAAATCTGCCAGAGTAAAAAGAAGAAAAAAACACAAAGCCCAAGAATGAAAAATGCCTAAAATTGAGAATTATAGCAATAGTCAATCAAAGATTACAAGTTATCTGTTGTTGGTATGTGTCATCAAGTCACCTGCAACCCATAGAGACCCCAAGGATAGCAGCTCTAAAGCCTGCCCTGTCCTGAGCCAGTCTCACTGACTCAAACACACCTACCTCCATTGCCCCAGTTACTGTATCAATCCGTCTCATCCAGGGTCTTCTTTTCCTGTGCTGTTCATCCACCCTTCCAAGCAAGATGTTCTTCAAGGATTGGGCCCTTCCTGACCATGTGTCCTAAGTATGTGAGACAGAGTTTTAAAATCCTAGCCTCCAGGGATCAAAAGTTATTTAGTTAAACTTTATTAGATAGAACATAGTTCTCTTATTTAAACCGATAGCCATATATCTCAAAGAGTGATCTACAGCCTTCAATATAGATTGCATCTTAACATCAAGAAGACAAAGGCCCTTACCACTGAGACAGTGGGCAACATCATGATAGATGCAGAAATGATGGAAACTCTTAATTATTTGTCTTGCTTGGATCCACAATCAACATCCTTGGCACTAGCAGTTAGGAGATTAGGAGACAGATTGCTTTGGGCAAGCTTGCTGTCAAGGATCTCTCCAAAATACTAAAGAGCAGTGTTAGCAATTCGAAGACTAATGTATACCTGATTCAGGCTATGGTCTTTTAAAGTATTGTTGTGCATCTGAGAGCTAGAAAATGAATAAGGATGACAGAAGAATTGTCGTCTTTGAATTGTGGTATTGGAGAAGAGTACTGATTATCCCATGGATTGCCAAAAGCACAAACAGGTGTGTCTTGGAAAAGGTGCAGTCAGAGTGGTTCTTACAGGAAAAGATGGCAAAGTTTCATCTCTCATACTTTGGACCTGTTGGAAAAGAATATCATGCTTGAAAAGGCAAAGGGTCAGCGAAAGAGGAAGACCACCATCGAGACAATATGCAAGGTGACTGCAGCAATAGTGAGGATGGCACAGGATAGGATAGAAATCCGGTCTGTTGTTTATAGGGTCACTCTGAGTCATACTCAACTCCATGGCACCTAACAGCAATAACATTTTCAAACAATGTGAGATGAAGCCAGTAAAGTACTAGACCATACCGTGTTATAGAAGAGTACTTTTTCCCTTTTGTGCACCTATCTATATCTTCTCTTTCTTTAGTGACACTGTGCTGATCATTCTCTTGTTGTATATTGCTGTTCTCTAAACTATTAGAACAATCTGCAGTTAGAGACCTCTTCAATTATTGAGGAGCAATGATGTCAGTTTGAGGACTAAGGTGCACCTGATTCAGGCCAGTCTCCAGTTACTTGCTATGTATCTGAGAGCTGAACAATGAATAAGAATGACAGAAGAATTGACACCTTTGAGCTGCCAAGAGAACTGAACATCTCATGGACTTCCAGAAAAACAAATAGATATGTCTTGGAGTGGGAGCAGCCAGAGTATTTTTTAGAGGCAAGAATGATGAGGCTTTGCCTCACATACTTTGGGTATGTTGCTAGGACAGGCTATTCCTTGGAGAAGGATATGATACTGGGAAGGGTGGACAGTTGGCAAAGGAGAGGAAGACCCTCCACCGGGTGGATTGATGCAGTGACTGTTGCTCATGTGTGTCATGAATTGTGAGGATGGCACAGGATAGAACAGGGTTCAGATCTTTTGTTCATTGGGTCGCTATGAGTTGTATTCGACTCAATGGAACCTAACAACACTAACTTACTTTTTTTACATTAAAAAAAGGAAAACCTGCTTTTCTGATACTGAAAGTCATGTGTTACAGGGGACTTTCTCTCAATCTTTGTTATATTGGTGAATGGAGCTTTCAATATGCTAATCTGTTGCTTTTGAGGTCCTTATTTTTAATTCACTTTTAGTGTATGTGACATAATTTATTTATATGTGTTTAGTTAAATGATGGATGGCAAAGAGATTGAAATTGTTCACAGCTTCAGTTTGCTCGACTTCACAGTCAACACTCTTGGCGCCAGCAGCCAGGAAATAAAAAAACGTATTGCAATGGGAAAGTCTGCTGTTAGGGACCTCTCTAAAGTACTCAAGAGCAACGGTGTCTCTTTGGAGACTAAGGTGCGCCTGATACAGGCCATGGTCTTTGCAATCACTTGTTATGCATCAGAGAGTTGGACAATGACTAGGGAGGAGAGAAGGAGAATTGACGCCTTTGAGCTGTGGTGCTGGAGAAGAATATTGAATGTACCCTGGACTGCCAAAAAAACAAACAGATTCATCCTAGAGAGGGTTAAACCAGGCTACTCCTTGGAGGCAAGGATTCTGGGGCTTCGTCTGACATACTTTGGACATGTTGCAAGGAGAGACAGGTCTTTGGAGAGGGATATCATGGTGGGTAGAATAGAGGGACAGCGCAGGAGGGGAAGACCCTCTATGAGGTGGATTGATTCAGTGACTGGGGTAATCGGGATGGGTGTGTCAGAGGCAATGCTATTGGCACAGGATAGAGCAGGGTTTAGGGCTGTTGTACATAGGGTTGCTATGAGTCGCAAATGACTCGACGGCACATAACAACAACAAAAACAACAACTGAATCTTTACCACTGTCTACCAGCAGATGGGACATTATCATGAAAAAATATACATAACCCACATTTATTCACCAGTCACCTTTTGGCAAATTATTTATCTGTGTTTTCTTTTCTAAACATGTTGTCTGTAGGAGAAATATAGGGAATCTCCTCTTGTGAGATTTACAGTCTCTGAAAACCTATTTGAGAGTCAACCGTAAGTCAGTTCCAACTTGATATTTGACAGAAAACAACTCTTCTATATGATACTGTAATGGAATATTGTTGTTATGTGCCATTGAGTCGCCTGTGGCCCATAGTGATCCTATGCACAGTAGAACCATGACTTATGCTGAGCCAGTCTCAATGACTCTGACACACCAAATCCCATCACCCCAATTATCATGTCAATCCATCTCATCTGGGGTCCTTCCCTCCTGTACTGTTCCTCCACCCTTCCAAGCATGATGTTCTTCTCCAAAAACTGGTCCCTCTTGGGCATGTGCCCCAAGTATGTGAGAAGGAGTTTCAAAATCCTTGCCTCTGAAGAAAAACTTGGTTTCACCTTCTCCAAGATGGACCTATTTGTCCATGGTATGTTTAATACT
>NW_006399851.1:6221075-6224192 GCF_000299155.1 Elephantulus edwardii | reverse complement strand
TGGTTCTGCCAATTGGCCCAGTGGTGAGAATCTTTGTCTTCTTGAAGCTGAGCTTCAATCCATATTGAAGACTACAGTCCTTGACCTTCTGCAGCAAGTACTTCAAGTCCTCCTCAGTTTCAACAAGCAAGGTGGTGTCAACTGCATATCGTAGATTGTTGATGAGTCTTCCTCTAATTCTGATATAGGTAAAAATGCATAAGCAAGAGAAGGCAAAATTGGTAATTAAGACATTTTAAAAATTAAGTCCCTGTATATATCAAAAGCTTTTTCCAATAGGGTGAAAAGAAAACCTACAACTTGGAGAAAACATTTGGCAATGATATTTCAGACAAGGGTCTCATAACAAAAATTTATAGGATCCTCCAGAGCCTCCACTAGCAAAAGACTGATAATTTGATTAAAAAAATGGGCAAAACCAATGAAAAGACTCTTCACAGAGGAAGACATTTAGATAGCCAACAGACACATGAAGAAAATCATTGACAGTTAAGTGACAACAGTGTTGACTATGGAGCTGAGCAAACTGTAACTATTAACAATCTTAATCTCTTCTCCATCCATCATACTGCTGCCAGTTGGCTCAGTGGTGAGAATCTTTGTCTTCTTCATATTGAGCTTCAATTCATATTGCAGGCTACAGTCCTTGACCTTCTGCAGCAAGTGCTTCAGGTCCTCCTCAGTTTCGGCAAGCAAAGTTATATAATCTGCATTGTGCACGTTGTTGATGATTCTTCCTTCGATCCTGATGCCACACTCCTGCTCACACACATTATGTTTATCAAACCTCATATCATTGTGCAACAAGTCAACCCTAATTTGAACTGTGAGCTTTAGTTAATCATGGTGTGTCAATATTGGTTTGTCAATTTTAAGAAATGTACCACTTAATTGTAAGCTGTTAATAACAACCTATATGCTGGCTATAGGATAGCTCTAGGACAACTCTCTGTGTGTTTTTTTAAATATAATTTCTAAACACAAAACTATGCTGAGAAAGAAAATATGTCTTTTAAAAAATATATTGCTCACTAAGAGAAAATTTAATGTGAGCAAAGCAAAGAGGTTGGTGGTACGACACACTGGTGGTCAAGTATTTTCTTCAGCCACTCTCAATACTAATTGCTGTTGTTGTTGCAGGAGCTGTCTAGCTGTCTCTGACTTAGAGTGACCCTATGTATAACAGACTGAAACACTGACTGGCGATAGATTGCAGCCGCTGTGTCAAGCCGATCTTCCTTTTGGCGTACTACCAAGCATGTAGTTCGTCTCCAGGAACTGATCCTTCCTGATAACAGACCCAAAGTATATGAGATGAAGTCTCAGCATCCTCACTTCTAAGGAGAGTGCTGGCTGTGAGCAGAAGAGATATCTGTTCATTCCCTGGCAAACCATGTTGTTGCTATGTGCTGTCAAGTTGGAACTGCCACTCAGCGGGTTTTCAGAGACTAAATTAGGAGGTTGCCCATCTTTCTGCCGTGAAGCAGCTGGTAGATTTTCACTGCTTTCCTTTTATTTGGCAGCGCCACTCCTCACCACCAGGTCACCAGAGTTTTGTTGGCAGACCATGATATAGTCAATGTCCTTCTTTGCCAACACCATAGTTCAAATGCTTCAATTCTTCTTTGATTGTCCTTATTCAGTGCCCAGCTTTTTAATGCATATAAAATAATTGAAAAATAGAGTCAGACACACACTTTAGTCCTTAGCCTTTCTTAATCCTTAGGGAACAACATTATTTGGAAGAAAAGAATATTCAAAGAGCAAGTAGTAAGTGGAGCAATGTTAATTACTTTAAAAGTAATCAAATTGTTCCACAGGTATGTCAATATTTTAAAAGTTACACTGAGTGAAATCCACAGTTTACGTATTTTTTCTTTATTATATCACTCAACTATTAGTTCACATTTATTTTATCACATCTTAAAATATTTGTTTTATTATGTGAATTGTTTAGTTGTTCCTATCTTCTATTAACTACTAAAATTACTTGATACCTTTTGGCCTAATTAAACTTTGGGTAATATATACTAGTACTTTTATTACATGTATAAAGAACATTTGCTCATGATGTCAGCAATTTTGAAAATTTGTGCATAATTTTTGCTTATCCCAAATGTCTAAGACCAATATACTGTTACATATATTTAATGAATATCATACTTTTATCATTATCTCCACTTCATAATAACATCTTTTTAGCTTCACATTACACTGCATATTAAAAATTCCTATAAGAAAATGTGTAGATGTATTATTGCTTTTTAATTTGTTAAGTGCATAAATTTATTTTGTTGCATGAATTTTAATTTTGAACACAATTTTCATTTTAACTGCCCTAAATAAATAGTATTACAAAATGCATTCTGTTGTTTATTTTGGACAAAGCTCTGACTGTCATTTTTCCATTCTTGCTGTTGTCTGGATTTAAAACTTTGATCTGGTTATAGTTTTGTTTCATGCACTAAGACTGAAATGGTTGGAATGGATTAAAAACTGTTATTTCCTCTCTAATTTCAAACTCATATTAAATGGCTAAACTGAAGTAATTTCATCTGAATAAATATGGCTATCAAACTCATTCTTTATATTGCAAATAGTATTGTGCTTTTCTAATGAGTTGTGTTCATATCAAGATTTGTAGAATTTGTTTTGAAAGTGTTTAAAGTAGCAGTATTAACTATTTTTATAGTGAAAAATTAACAATTCCATCTAAAATGAAGTGATAGTAAATTTTAATCACTACTTCAAAACAAAGACAACATGATATACAATGTTATTTTAAAATATACATTAATTTGCTGCAGCACAGAAAATTTTAAGAATATCATAACACTTCTAACATACTTTATAAATATTAAATAAAATATTCAAAATAATTTTTAGTATAAAATGTCAACCTACTGCTATAATATACTGAAAACAATTTTGGTGTATGCAACATTTCACTAACTTAATCTTGGCATAACATTGATACAAATTTATTTACAAATTACTAGAAGTGCAAAGTGTGCTATTATATTCCAAGCTGAAGAATTACTATAACATTACATAACTCAACTCAAAGCACTCACTGTGTTTGACGTAGAACAGAATCGTAACTGACCATCCAGTGTT
>NW_006399851.1:6217848-6219980 GCF_000299155.1 Elephantulus edwardii | reverse complement strand
GTACACCCTTACCAATTTTGAACCATGCAGTGTTGCCCTGCTCTGTTCTGACTACTGCCTCTTGGTCCAAGTATAGGTTTCACATTAGCACAATTGAATGTTCTGGGATTCCCATTCTTCTCAGAGTCAGCCACAGTTTGTTATGATCCACGCAGTCAAATGCCTTGGAACAATCAATGAAACACAGAGAGACATTCTTCTGGTATTCTCTGCTTTCAGCCAAGATCCATCTAACATCAGCAACAATATCCCTACTACCACAACCCCTTCTAAACCCAGCCTGGACTTCCGGCACTTCTCTGCTGATGTGCTGTTCTAACATTTTATTACAAATTACAACAAATTTTTATTTATTGATTTAATTAAGACACAATTAATTGTCATTGTTAGGTGCCATCCAGTCAAGTACAACTCAAAGTGACCCTGTGAACAGAAGATCTTAACCCTGTTCTATCCTGTGCCATCTTCACACTTTTAGACACACGAAAGCCTATTGAGTCAGTCACTGTGTTAGTCCACCTGGTTGAGGGTCTTCCTCTCCTTAGTCAACCCTCCACCCTTCCTAGCATCATGTTCCTCTCCAAGGAATAGCCCCTCGAAGCAATAGGCCCAAAGTATGTGGGGCGAAACTATCCATCCTTACCTCCAGAGAGCATTCTGGCTGCACCTCTCCAAGACATATTTGTTTGTTATTTTGGCTGTCCATGGGATGTTCAGTGCTCTTTTCCAACACCACAGCTCAAAGATGTCAATTCTTCTGTTATCTTCCTTCATCATCCAGCTCTCAGATGCATAGATCAGAAAAACTATGGTCTGAGTCAGATACACCTTAGTTCTCAAACTGACATCCTTACTCCTCAATAATTTGGAGAGGTTCCTAACTGCAGAATTTCCCAGTGCAATACATCTCCTGATTTCCTGACTGCTGGTACCAAGGATGTTAACTGTGGATCTAAGTAAGATGAAGTTGTTGACAATTTCAATATCTTCTCTATCAGTCATGATGCTGCTTGTCATTCAAGTGGTAAGATTCTTTGTTTCTTTGACATTGAGATGTAATACATATTGAAGGCTGCATTCTTTGATCTTCTGCAACAAGTGCTTCAAGTCCTCCTCACTTTAAGCAAGTAAGGTTGCATCATCTGCATAATGCAGGTTATTGATGAGTCTCCCTCTGATCCAGATGCCACATTCCTCTTCACAGAGTCCAGCTTCTTGAATAATTTGCTCAGCATACAGATTAAATAGGTATAGAGATAATACAACCCTGACACACTCCCTTTTTAATTTTAAACCATGCAGTGTTTCTGTGCTCTGTTTACACAACAGCCTCCTGGTCTAGGTATAGATTTCATATGAACACAATTAAGTACTCTGGGGCTCCCATTCTTCTCAATGTTAGTCACAACTTGTTATGATCCACACAGTCAAATGCCTTTGGGTAGTCAATAAAATACAAATAGACATTCTTCTTGAAGGTACGGTTGTTCTGCTTTAACTGAAAGTCAGGTAAACTGACTTGGTTATTTTTTTATTTAGTTAACAATCTAGTGTAAGCTACTTGGTCATTTTGATTTAGTTAGCAATCCGCTGTGGGCTAAGAAGCCTCTTGTTTAAACGACTGGGACCTGGTGGGTGAGTTTTTGTATTTAAAAGTCTTTTGGGTCCTGCCTAAGAATCTCCAATTTGGATCCTCTTGTATGATGCTGTTGTTGTTGTTATGTGCCGTCAAGTCGCTTGCGACTCATAGCAACCCTATGTACAACAGCCCTAAACTCTGCTCTTTCCTGTGCCAATCGCACTGTCTCCAACACGCTCATCCCAATTACGCCAGCCACCGAATCAATTCATCTCCTAGAGGGCCTTCCCTCCTAAGCCTGCCCTCCACCCTCCCAAGCATGATGACCTTCTCCAAGGGCCAGTCTCTCCTTACAACATGACCGAAATATGTCAGATGAAGCCTCAGAATCTTTGCCTCCAAGGAGCAGCCCGGTTTGACCCTTTCCAGGATGAATCTGTCTGTTTTCCTAGCAGTCCATGGTACACTCAATACTCTTCTCCAACATCACAGCTCAAAGGCATCAATTCTCCTTCTATCCTCCTTAGTCATTGTCCAACTCTCTGATGTATAA
>NW_006399851.1:6213882-6214972 GCF_000299155.1 Elephantulus edwardii | reverse complement strand
TGTATGGAGTGAGGTGTGGGTCTTGCTTGAGTCTTTTACATATATTTTTCCAATTTTGCCAACACCATTTGTTAAAAAGACTGTCGGGGATAGTGGCGGCCCAGGGACCGAGTGACCAGGTGGAGAAGATCTGAGCATCGCTTCACGCACCTGGAAGCGAGGAGCAGGAGGCTAATAGGGCCAGGAGTAACGGAGTCCAAAAAGGAACATGCAGGGAAAAATGTCAGTGTGGAAAATGCCCACCAGGAAAACGAAGGCCGGCAGCCTGGAGGAAATGGCAGGCGAGGACGAACTTGGCGACTTGCTCCTAATTTTCCATGAGGCACACCCAATAGGGAAGAGGGAAATGATGCAGAAAGATACACGGAGGAGAGGAAAGAAGTCAGAAGAAAGATAAAAGAGCAGCAGATGAAGCATTATATGTGCTCCCAAATTCCTGAACTGGACAACCATGAGGAGTTTTGCCTTATACCTTGAATACTACTGTTTTCCCTGAGACTAACGATATATATCTTCTATTTTCCAGTTTGTGCTGCTGTGATTTAGTTTGAATTTCAGCTCTTTGGTGTTTGCACTTTCCAGTTTCTTATTGAATATTGTTTTCTGTCAATGTAAAAGTTTCTCTCATGTTTGTTTCAATCATTCTTAGGTAAACTATAAATTTAATATTGTGAAGTTAATAAAGCAGTTTAAAACACACACACACACACACACACACACACACACAAAGGCTGTCGTTTCCCCACTTGACTGATTTCATCTCCTTGTCAAAAATCAGTTGACCATAAATAGATGGGTTGATCTCCGGATTCTCAATTCTATTCTATTGATCTATGTGTTTGTCATTGTACTAGTACCATGCTGTCTTTACCACTATGGAAGTGTAGTAGGATTTGAAATCAGGGAGCAAGATACCTCCTACCATTCTTCTATTCTTAAGGAGTGCTTTGCTTATTTGGGGCTTCTTGCCATTCCGCACAAAACTGGAGATTGCTTTTTCCATCTCGCTGAAGAACGGGATTGGTATTTGGATTGGGATTGCATTAAATGTGTAAATTGCCTTTGGTTTTATTGCCATTTTCACAACATT
>NW_006399851.1:6204695-6213782 GCF_000299155.1 Elephantulus edwardii | reverse complement strand
AAGGCATCAATTCTCCTTCTATCCTCCTTAGTCATTGTCCAACTCTCTGATGTATAATAAGTGATTGCAAAGACCATGGCCTGTACCAGAGGCACCTTTGTCTCCAGAGAGACACCATTGCTCTTCAGTACTTTAGAGAGGTCCCTAACAGCAGACTTTCCCATCGCAATTGTCTTTTAATTTCCTGGCAACTGGTGCCAAGAGTGTTGATTGTGGAGCCAAGCAGACTAAAGCAGTGAACAATCTCAATCTCTTCACCATCTATCCTGATGCTGCCAATTGGTCCAGTGGTTAGAATCTTTGTCTTCTTGACATTGAGCCTCAATCCCTATTGGAGGCTGCAGCCCTTGACCCTCAGCAGCAAGCGCTTCAGGTCCTCCTCAGTTTCAGCAAGCAGGGTTGTGTCATCTGCATAATGCAGATTATTGATGCAGTTGTGTGAAATTGAAAGACACAATTAATTACAAGAACATTATAGCAATATACCACAATTAGAGCTAATTTAAAAAATAACTTCTAGATTTTTTTGTCATTTAAGCTATGTATATTATATCCTTATGTCCAAAAGACACACATGGCAAAATCTTCTCCCATGTGATTTACAACCTCTGAGGGTGAGCTATGAGTCTGTTCTTGAGAGCCATGAGCTGAGGTGAAGATAAATTCTAAACCTTAGAATGCTCTCTCAATACTGGTGTGCCCAAACCTACCATAGTAAGTATAATGTTTCCCAAAGTTCAGTAAATCTTTTTTTCTTTCAACTCTTTATACATTACCAGAGCTTGTCAATATAAAGTTAAAATTAATGGTATAATAATTTGATCTCAATTTAATATTTTTCTTTCATTTTGAGAAGTTAATTCCATGTCAGCAAAATCTTAACTTTGAAACAAATATTTTTAAAATCATTTTCTTTTATGACACTTTCCGTTGAACTCCTTTTTTAGATTTTTCAAACACTTTTAAGATGTAAATGGATTTCAAATTAACTTCAGAATTAATTAGAATTTGATAACAAGGATTTAAATAGATTTTATTTAATATTGAATTTTTTAACTAATATTAATTGTCATTCTGAAGTTCCACCTGACATACTTTGGGTATGTTGCAAGGATGAGAATAGTTCTTAGAGAGGGACATCATGCTTGAGAGGGTGGAGGGACAGCTCAGGAGAGGAAGACACTCAATGACATGGATTGTCTCAGTGGCTGGGCTAATGGGATAGGTATGTCACAGACTTGGCTCAGCATAGAGCAGGGTTCAGAGCTGTTGGAAATAGGGCAGGGACCTTGACGACACATAACAACAACAACACATTAATAATTGTCTAATAATAATTTTGTCTAATAAGGCAACTGTCAATGATTTCATGTGACTTGTTCCCTTGTTACCAACAATCAGGAGATCAGAATATTCATTGCTCTGGGCAAATTTGCTGTCAGGGACCTCTCCAAAGTACTTAAGAGCAATGATGTCAGTTTGAAGGGTAAGGTGAGTCTCAGTCAAGTTTTTTCAATTTCTTACTTTGCATCTGAAAGTTGGGCAATGAAGAAAAATGACAGAAGAAGAATTAGTGTCTTTGAATTGTGGTGTTGGAGCAGAACACTGAGTGGATTGCCAAAAACCCAAATAGATATGTCTTGGAAAAAAAAATGCAGCCAGAGCACTCTTTAAGGCAAGGGAGGCAAGGCTTCATTCAGTTCACAAAATTAGGGCATGTTGCTAGGATAGGTCATTCTTTGGAAAGGGATATCATTCTTGGAAAGGTGGAGGGTCAGCATAAGAGAGGAAGACCCTCAATGGGGTGAATTGACACAGTGACTGCAGCAATGGGCTCAAGGGTATCAGAGACAGTAAGGATGTCACAGGGTAGGAGAGAGTTCAGGTGTGTTGTGCAAAAGGTCGCTATGAGTTGTACTACACTCGATAGCGCCTAACAAAGCCAGCAGTATGTTATCTAAAATGTTATAATTAAATGCCAACTTTTTCACTGACATTAAATTTTTCAATCAATGTGCTTTCAGATGTATTATTAATGGTTCTGAAATTTAGCTTAGTTCCCCCACACACTGAAAACATCACTCATGGTTAATTATTTCCTTTGAAATCTAACCATAACTTTCCTGAAAGGCTTTTACAGTTTCCAAGATTCATTTGACATATGCCAGTTTTTCAATAGAAAAATCATATTTTGTATCATTCACTGCTAATACACCACAAAGATTTTTGCATTCTACTTGCATTTCTAATACAAGGTGCACATTTTTTTTTCATGTTATTGGCACTCAAGTACAGATTTTCTCAAATTACTTTCTGAAAACTTGTTTGGCAATATTGGATCAAGTTGTGTTTGAATGAATTCCCAGGATTCTCTTAAAAACGCCTTCAGTTCTGCACCCGTTTTTGCATCTTTACTAACTCATCGAAGCGTGTGCGTGGTGCACTGTATAGACCGTGTCACTTTCTCCATGCTCTGTGGTGGTTAATGTCTGCAAGTTAGAATGCACAACTCCTAAAATTGTCATTTTGCCCTGATATGTGCCTTTCCATTTCACTATCAGTTCTAAGCAAATAATATGAAATCATATTAGAGCCATTATACATGGTTATAAAAGAAATCTCCTGCACATCTCTAAAATTGGACGCGTCTTTTTATGTAGACTTGTGTCTTTCTTTCATTCTTTTCTTCTCAGTATCAACAGCTATCTCTCCCTTTTTCTGTGAACTGAGCTTAATTCCTAGACCTTACAGACTCAGTCTGCAGGCAAAATCCACTTTCAAAGAGAAATTTCTTTTTTTTTCCAGATTACTACTAAATTTGGAGCTAAATTTTAAAGACAAGTGAAGTTATAGTTTTTCTAATATCTTTGAGCTGAGTAAAAGGGTTTTTTAAAATTAATTTTAACGAACAGAGACTTTGGATTTCTAGTCATTCATTATTGCACTTTTCTCCCTGTCTATCCTGCAGTAAAAGGTTTTGATCAACTGAAACAATAATTTATCATAAGATTCTATAGCATCCTGGATATTCAATAAACTCACATCAACAACTGTTAACATTAGTTAATTAAAAATATTATTAAATTGAGTGTTTTTTTCCTGAGGTCACTGAGGGATTTTATTCACACTGATTTTACTATAAAGTGTTGTTAAGGTAGAACCAGCTGTGCAGAGCTGAACAGGGACAAGAAACACAAGAACCAGGGGGAAAGGAAGCCTAGGTTGTGGTATAGAGCCTCTCTAGTCATCACACAAAGTTAATAAACTGGGAGATTAGGTAGGTAAGAACCATAGGAATGTGCAGAGAAGGTTCCGTGGATGAGAGGCTGCAAATTAAGCATATTGTTGTTATGTGCTACCAAGTCCCTATGACTCATAAAGACCCCATGAACAATAATAGGTCTGAACTTTCCCCTATGCTATGCCATCCTCATGACCCAGCCTGTTGTTACAGTCACTGTGTTACCATCTTGTTGAAGATCATCCCTTTTTTAAAATCTCTGATCCCCCTCCTTTCCTAGTATGTTGTCTTTTTTGAAAGACTGGCACCACCTTACAACATGTCTAGAGCGTGTGAGACGGAGTTTCACCATTCTTGCCTTTAATGAGCACCCTGGTTTCACTTACTCCAAGACAGACTTGCTTGTTCTTTTTGGCAGTCCATAGGATATTCAATACTCTTCTCCAACACCACAATTTACATTGGCATTGATTCTTCTTCTTCTTTTTTTTTTAACTGGTTTTCCCTCAATCACTCATCCACATTTTGTTTCATAATATTAATTACAATTGGGCAATGCCATTATTTATGGCTTTTGAAATCCTCCCTTTCCTTACATTCTACTCATCCATTCACTAATCTCTGCATCCACTTTCTTCCCTTCCATCCTCATGAACCCTCCACAATTGTTTCTATCTGTATCTAAAACATTCCCTGTTTTCATGAGCCGTCAAGTCAGAACCAACCCTTAGCAACCAACTCTAGCAGGTCTTCAGAGGCAGTAAATCACATGAAAGGAGACTGACCACCCAGCTTCCTCCATGAATTTGAACCTTGACGGGTGGAATTGAACCTTTGTGATAGCAATACAGCTTCCTACCACCAGGTCACCAGAGCTTCTTGAAACTTTCCTTGGTATTTTTTTTTTTTTCTTTTTCTTTTCCTATCACTACCTGTTCAATCAGTTATACATGTCTTGTTGTAGATTGTTAATTGCAATCTACACACTGTCTGATATCCATGAATGCTTTTTTAAAATTTTATTTTATTTTTATTTTTGTGTGAGTGTACCGTCAAATCAGATCTGACTGGTACAGGAGGAGATTGTTCCTCCTTTTCCCGGCAGAGCATCTGGTGGATTCGAACTGTGTGCCTCTGGGATTGTAGTTACAGCTCCTTGCCACTAGGCCACCAGAGCTCCCCTTGATATCCATGAATTTATCCTTCTTTGATCTTCCTTATCTGGTGTTGACTTGAGTTGGAATCAGCTTCAATGGCCGCACACAAGAAGAATCAAAAGCCGAGCCCCAAACAAAACATATTATGCCAACAAAAAATTATTCATAGGTGTGGCAAATAAGATTGTTTTCCAGTAAACGCTCACTGTTGTATCCATAAGAGTGTTCTTTCCATCACATTGACACTAGGCTGGACCATCTGACTTTCATTGGCCATTGGAATGTGAGCAGAAGTGCTAATGTGTCAATGCTCAGCCTAGGCGGTAAGTGGCACCAGGGGTTTCTGATATCTGACATGAGGAGCACACACCCCATGTATCCATCGTGCCTTCATCCTGAACCTCAGACTGACGCAGAATTGACCTACAGCCTGAAACAGATTACCACAGTTGACCTACATGCTTGCCACAGAGAAAAAGAAATGCTTCTTTGTTATATGCCACAGAGATTTTGTTGATCATACAGGAAAAGAGGACTAGTAAATAATCATTTAGTAAATCTCAATAGCCTTAGTGAATAAACTCTAATGACAGGGTAATGTATCGGTTCTTTGCTTTCAGTAACATTGAAGACTGAATTAGAATTGTCAAAAGATAGATTACTGAGAGTAATTGCATCAGTGGGTGACTTTTTGGCGTGTGATTCAGAAGTGGTTAAACAAACTGAACAGCATTGCTTCAACAAAATATGTGTTTTTGTTTATATGAATAAGGTTTCTCATGGGTTACACCTAGAAGCATGAAATATATGAACAGAACTGATGTGAACCCTATGGTACTCAAGACTCCTTTTATCCATGGAAACAGGGAAATATTCCCACTGATCATAGTTACTCTTAATTTCCATAATTTAAAAAATGGTCAATAATAATTTATGAAATTTTAGACAGTAGTTATATTGTTTTGAGCAATTGTGTACACTAATAATTATAATGATAACTCTATCCAAGAGGCAATTAACACTTAGATCCCTATACTCACAGGTAATTTAAAATACAAGCTTTCTATTTTTACCCATATTTTCATTATAGAAAATAATGGTGATTAGTATAGTTCCAAAATAAACATACACTAAAATAAATTCTCTGTGTAGGACTCGGAGAGCTGGGATGAATATTTAAATTCAACTATAAAAACATAAAGTTAAATTTCTCTTTGTTTAAGAAACTCTGATTCATACATTTAGACAAATAGGCATTATTGGGTAGCAAATCATTGTGGCATTGTGATGCCTTGAATATAAAGTAATTAATGTTTTATCATATTTTTACCCAAGAAATGTGCACATTATATTTTTGCATGTTTGTTGCATTCATAAGTGTACTTATGGGTGTTTTTCACATGTTACTTGCATTTTCATTTTCTTCTTGTCCAACAGATTTATAGCTCTCTTGAAGTTTGCAGATGCAAAGGCTTGGCTTCCAGCAGCAATCACCAAGCCCCTATTCTTTGAGTTCCTAAGGCAGTTCTTGTGCCCACAAGATCCCTTCCCATCTCTACAAGTCACTTTCTCCAATGCAGGGAACAAAAATGACTTTTTCTACTCTGGAAACTGCCTCCACAGTCTCAGCCCCAGAGGCACACAGGTGAGTTGAGCCCAGGCCAGAGAAGTACCTATGGTGGAGAAAGGAGAAGCTTGATGTGCTGACAGTTGCAATCAGGCAATTTGACCCTCCTGCTTGGATGGAGAGGCCTTGGGCAGATGTGGGTGCCTGGGATGCAGCAAAGTCATGAGATTTTTACTTGAATATTATTGTTATGTACTATCAAGTCGGAATTGACCCATGAATGACCCTCTTGTGGGTTTTCAGAGGAAGTAACTTGCATCGGAGGAAATTGCCCATCTTTCTTCTGCTGAGCTGGTGGGTTGGAATTACTTCTCCTAAAGATTGGCAGTGCACTCCTTATCATTGCCACCAGTGTTCCCTATTGCTTGAACAAGATGGTTCCATTGGCTTCCTGGGGATCCTATGAGGCTAGGGCAATGCACGTTCTCACCTGCACTGTCCTGCTGACATGAAGTTAGTGCTCTTAGGACTGGAGTGTGCTTACCGAGAGACCGGTCTGTGTTTGGGTTGTGGCAGTCCTGTGCACAGCCCTGCTCAACCCTCTACTCATCTGGACTTGACTTATGTGATTAAGATTTGGTCCACTAAACTCCACCTCTTTCAGGCCTGACCTTAAACTAGACCCAGAACAAAAGCCCAATGCCAGTTGTTTATAAACTGGTTACCAGGGCATTCCCAAACTCAACGGTGTGTTCTGGAGGCATATTCTCCAGGGAACTGCATTGCTAATCCAGCACTAGTGCTTCTCTGGCCATTTGAATGCACCAGCAGTTCCTAGGATGAAAGGTGGGCATTCTCCTCCTCTTTTAAAAACCTCTGAAAACCTGCTGAAAAATCAGCTCTGAATCCGTTCCCACTCAACAGGAACAAATTTGAGTTGACCAGACTCAACTTATGGCTTCTTGAGTACGGCTTATACTCTTATTATACAAATATGACTAAAAGTAACATTTTCAGACTACCAAGTGAGAGTCAATGAAGCACAATTTTAGCTCTGGAAATGTCATAAGGCATTTATGTTGTATATGTGGGTGCTATGACAACTTTTAAAATATTATCTTGTTATTTCCACACATCTTACTCTACATTTTTCTATTAGCAAGCTTGTTTGCAATGAATGCAGTCTACGAGTATAACCATAAATATATACAATTATTAAATAAATATATTGAAATGCTTATTAAAAATAATTTTAAACTTATGCAGTACAAGGATATTGGGAGACATTTTTTCTATAAAACTTACACAACTGAATTAAAACATCTTGTTGAAATTGTCTGCATGGAATGTATAAATAACCAAAATTGGCTCAACATGTAGAAGATCCACCAAGAATAAAATTAAAAAAAGATGATAATTATTCACCCAATTTGCCAAAGCCAGATGATTTTATGGATGTTATTTTAAACTCTGAAATTATAGATTTCTTTTGCAATTTAAAATGTTCCAGAGCATAAAGAAAGATGGAACCCTTCCCAGTTTATTTTAACCTTATCCTAAATCCTGATAAAATGATCACAATGAAAGAAAACTGAAGCTAAATTTCACTTATGATTATAGAGGAGAGAAAAAATTCCAAATAAAATATCACCAATCCAGATGTACTAAAAGAGAAATAAATTACACCATAACAGTAAGGTTTATTTCTGGAACCAAGAATACGTTAGTATAAAACAATAACTTAATTGATTCTACCAATACAAATGACAAAAGAGTGTGATAATATCGGTAGATGACCTCAAAAGTCCCCAGTTTGGTTTAATATGCATGCTAGATAAAGTATTCAAGGAAACTAACAAGAGCCTGTCCTCAGTTCTCTCTCTCTCTCATCTTCCCCTCCCATCTGTCTATTAATTTATCAATCAATCCATACCCCTAACCATCAGTCAGCCAATCCTACTATGCATCTCCATTTCAGAGAGATTCTTAAAGAAGCCAAAGTGAATGTGGATTTGTAAACAAAATTTAATAATGTTGGAATCTTAGCCAGCACAGTGAGAAAAACTAAGCCATAAAATGTTCAAAGGGAAGAGAGTTGAGAATTAATATTTGCCATTTGAATTTTTTAAAACAAGTTTAGAAAAATTGGTATTTATAAAACACACAATCACACAGAAATTAACAAATGTAAAAAACAGATTCCCGATATGCATGAGTAAGTAGTGCAGCAGAAAGCTCTTCACAAGTTATTAGGTGCCATCAAGTAACTAAGTCTCTCTCTTAGCAACACAACAAATGACAGATCTGCTCCTTACCCTATACTGAGGCATCCTCACAATCTCTGATATGCTCAAGCCCATTGTTATGGTCATTATATCAATCCAATTTATTGAGAGTCTTCTTCCCTTTCTCTGACACTCTACCTTTTCCAAGGAGGATGCCTTTTTCCAATGGTGAGAAGCTGTGCTGCAGTCCTGAAGGCACACAGTGCAAATCAACCAGGTTCTCTGAGGGAGAAAGGTTCTCTGATGGCATTCTCCTTCTGTGTGGTTAATTGCCTCTGAAAACCTGATCTACTGACTTTTGAGGGATCTCTGGTGGCCTAGAAGTAAGACGTCGCACTGAATCCAGAAATCACATGGTTCAAATCTACTAGTTGCTCTCTGGAGAGAAAGATGGGCAGAGTCTTCTCATATGATTAACTGCCTCTAAAACCATGGGTCGGCTGATGGGTAGCTGATGGATCAGCTATGAGTTGCTTCCAATTCGAAAGTACACAACAACTAATTTTTGCATTGTGAAATTGATTTTTTAAAATTATCAATAAATTTTATTAGTTTTAGTGAACATTTACTGAGATTTTGGGTTTTCATTCATTAATTGTTGCACTGTTTTCTCTACCCTCCTCCCCAGTTCATTCTTCTTCCCCGCCCCTGAATGTCTTTTAATTGTCCAATTGCCACAGTGCTTGTTGAAGCCAGTTCTGATTAATCTCCTTTGTCAGTGTGTCCCTTGCCATTCCCTATCTCTCCTCCCTGAGAGAGACTTCGCCCTGATTCATAAGGAAAAGGGGATGGCGTATTCTCTTAGCTACTTCCTGCTGAAAAGGGATGCTGTAGGTT
>NW_006399851.1:6182811-6201149 GCF_000299155.1 Elephantulus edwardii | reverse complement strand
GGGGTGCATTAGTCTATAGATATCTATGAGGTCAAGTTGGTTTATTGTGTGATTTAATTCTTCAGTATCTCTGTTGAGTTTTTTCTGGTAGTTCTATCTTTTCTTGAGAGGGGTGTATTGAAGTCTCCCAGCAGTATAGTAGTGTTGTCTATTTCCTTTTTCAGTTTTGCTAATGTTTGTTTTATGTATTTTAAAAACCTGTTGATCTTTACATGAGTACCAACAAAAATAAATTATCCATATATTTACTTAACCAAAAATATGCAGAGTTCACACAACATGGACAGAATTTTACCAAGTGACCTGAATCCAAAATCAAATTCACTGCTGTCAAGTAAATTCTGACTCATAGCAATCCTCCACTGGTTTGTGAGACTGTAAAGAATTTTGGGAGGAGACTGCCCACCTTTTTCTAGAAAAGCATCTTATGGATTCAAGTCATTGACCTTTTGCTGAGCAGTCCAACACCTTACAGACTACCCCAGAAACACAGACAATTACCAAAACAAGCCAGACTAAATTAAACAAATTATGACAATAAAAGCAAAAAAACCCCAAACTCCACAATGCAAGACAAGATAAAACAAACAAAAAAAACCTCAACCCCTTTCAACTCAAACCAAGCACATAATGCACTCACATAAGATTTAATAATGCTACAATATTGACTGTTACTTAGTTATAAATGCATCAGAATTTTAGCAGGGTTTTTAAATAGCACAAGATAGGGTAAAACAAAATTTTAACTAGAAAAATAAATTTCCATAATTAAGATACTTCTGAACTATGGAAGAGAGTAGATTTGCTGTAATGACTTTTGAAATATATTATCAAAACATAGTAGCTAAGACCTTTAGAAATAATGAGGAAAAAATTAGAAACTACTTGGCAAAAATGTCTGGAAAACACTAGCTAAATATTTGGGGAGAAGAGTACTGACCATCCCATGAATGCCCAGGAAAACAGATATGTCTTGGAGAGGGTGCAGCCAGAGTGCTCCTTGGAGGCGAGAATGATGAGACTTTGCCTCACATACTTTGGGCATGTTGCTAGGAGGAGTTATTCCTTGGAGAAAGATATGATGCTGGGAAAGGTGGAGGGTTGGTGAAGGAGAGGAAGACCCTCAACCAAGTGGATTGACAAGCTGACTGCAGCAATGGGCTCTTGTGTGTCAGGAAGTGTGCAGATGGCACTGGATAGAACAGAGTTCAGACCTTTTGTTCAAAGGGTTGCTATGAATCATACTTGATGGCATCTAACAACAACAACAACAACAAAACGCAAAGACATCAGTTTAAGACTAAAGTGTGTCTAATCTAAACCACAGTATTTTCTCTTCCCCCTCAGTATATTTGTTTATTAAAACAAAGTTAACAGAAATAGAATTTTGATGTAAATTTTAAAATACCACCCACTTTGTGAATTAAACTATGATTTTTGCTTTGATAAAGTAGATTTTCTTTTATCATTTTAATCAGTAGGGAAGAGATCAAGAAAGCTACTCGTTTCATTCTCTTTATCTTGGGAGCATCTGCAGGCATGGCCTTCCATGGCTGGCTGCTAGCCTGCTCCTCTTGACTTTCTCTCATTCTACCTTCAAAAGCTACTTTTGCCTTTCTGTTTTGTTTTGCTTTTCAGGTTGTCCTGGCTTCTCCTTGTAACTATTTGTAGTATGGGTGATTGAACAAGCTGATATGATTTATTCTAATTCTCCAGTTTATTAAATCATGCACTTGAAGTTCAGTGTTAAACAGAAACAAACCGGGGGCTCTTTCAATAAACAGTTGGTTATGCAAGGTCAATGTGATAGAAACCAAAGATACAGGGACTTCTGTTTCAGGTTGGCTTTGATATGTTGTTTTGGTAGATGTTGTCAAGTCTGTTTCTACTCATTGCAACTCTATGGACAAGAGAATTAAATACTGCCCACCCTGTACTTTTCTCACAATTGTTTGTTTGAACCCATGTGGTAGCCACTGAGTCAATTGATTAACCATGTTGTGTGGTGGGTTTTTTTGTTTGTTTGTTTGTTTAATCTGGATTTTTTTTTATTTAAAATATAATTTTTATTTTATATTGGTTTACTTATGAAGTTTGTATACATTGTTTTCCACACCAGATCTTTCCTATTTCCTCTACCTACCTCACCCTTCACAATCAAATTGTGTGACCCTATGATTAACTGCTCCAACCCCCCCACCCCCGACCCCCCGTCAACGCCATCCTCAGCCTTATGCACTCCCTTCGCCCCCTTGGATTCTCATACATGTTCTACAATAACGGTCTTATACAGTATTTGTCCTTATGAAACTGACGTAGTTAACTCTGCATAATGCTCTTCAGTGCCTCCCAGGTTAGGTAGTAATTTACAAAAATCATTGCTCCTGCATGCTGTGTAGTATTCCATCATGTGAATGTACCATACTTTCATAATACATTCTATTATGGTTGAAACATTTCGACTATTTCAATGTTCTTGCAATGATGAATAACACTGCTGTGAACATTGGTGTAAAAAATTCCATTTGTGCCTTAGTTCTCATTTTCTCAGGGTGTATTCCAAGCAGTGGAATAGCTGGGTCATATGGAATTCCTATGACCAGCTTTTTGAGGAAATGCCAAACTGCTTTCCAGAGTGGTTGTACCATTTTACAATCCCACCAAAAATATATAGAAGTCCTATCTCACCACATCCTCTCCACTATTTATTACTTGTTGTCTTGTTAAACTTTTTCACTATTACTCGTGTGAGATGGTATCTCATAGTGGTTTTGATTTGCATCTCTTTTATTGCCAAGGATTTTGAGTATTTCTTCATGTGTCTGTTGGCCATCTGAGTATCTTCCTCTGTGAAAAATCTTTCCATGTCTTTTGACCATTTTGTAATTGTGTGATCAGCCTTTTCCTTGTGGAATCCCTGTAAGATTCTGTAAACTTGATATGAGACCCTTTTCTAAACTATTATTGCCAAATGTATTTTTCCTAGTCAGTAGGTTTTCTTTTCATTCTGTTGGGAAAAGTTTCTGATGCACACAGGGATTTAATCTTTGTTGTTATGTATCATTGAGTGACCTGCAACTCATAACAACCCTATGTACAGCAACTCTGAAGTCTGCCCTGTCCTGAGGCAATCTCACTAATTCTGACACACTAACTCCCAACCCCCAGTTACATATCAGTCCATTTCATCTGGGGTCTTTCCCTCTTTTGCTGTCCCTTTACCCTTTCAAACATGATGTCCTTCTCCAAGAACCAGTCTCTCCTGGCCACCTGCCCAAAGTATGTGAGACAGAGCTTCAAAATTCTAGCCCCCACAGAGAAACTTGATTTGACCCTCTCCAAGATAAACCTATTAATTTTTTTTGTTGTCCAAGGCATATTCAAATATTCAAGACTCTTCTCCTGCAGTACAACTTGAACGCATCAATTCTTCTTCTGTCATCCTTAGTCATTGTCCAGCTCTCTGATGCATAGCAAGTAATTGCCAAGACCATGGACTGGATTAGGTGCACCTTAGTCTGTAGACTGACATAGTTGCTTTTCAGTACTGTGGACAGGTCCCTGACAGCAAATTTTCCCAATTAGTCTTTTGATTTTCTGACTGCTGGTGCTAAGCATGTTGATTGTGGGACTGAGCAAGCTGTAATTGTTAACAACCTCAATCTCTTTTTCATCTATCATGGTGCTGCCAATTGGCCTAGTGGTGAGAATCTTCGCTTTCTTGATGTGTACTTCAATCCATATTGAAAACTACATTCTTTGATCTTCTGTAGCAATTGCTTCAGGTCCTCCTCTGAGCAAGCAAGGTTGTATCATCTGTATAATTCAGGTTGTTGAAGAGTCTTCCTTCAATCCTGATTCCACATTCCTCCTCATAAAGACCTGCTTCCCAAATGATCTGTTCTTCATACAGATTGAAAAGATATGGAGACAGGATGCATCCCTGATACATTCCTTTCTTGACTTTGAACCATGCAGTGCTTCCCTGCTCTGTTCTGAGGACGGCTTCCTATTCCTGTATAAGCATAAGCACAAGCAAGTGCTCTGGGATTCCCATTTTCCTCAAGGTTAGCCACATTATATTGTGATCCACACAGTCAAATGTCTTTAGAAGATCTTATTCATCAGTGTTGTCCTCTCCAGATTGTGCATTTCTAGCTATATTTGTCAGTCTCTTTACATCACAGACTAGGCCATCTAAGCTTGATCCCAGTTTGTCTCTGAAGAACTTTATTGTTTTTGGCTTTATGATCCACCCTGAGTTAATTTTTGTGTATGGTGTGCAATGTGGACCCTGTTTCACCTTTTGGCTGGTAGCAGTCTAGTTTGCCGGCACCATTTGTTGAAGAGTTTGTAATTTCCTCATTTGATACATTTTATTTCCTTGTAGAATATCAGCTGACCATAGATAGGTGAGTTCACTTGTAGGTTCTCAATTCTGTTCCATTGGCCTGTCATTTTACTAGTACCATGCTGGTTTTGTTACTAACGCTGTGTAGCAGATTTTGAGGTTAGGGAGTACTTTACCTCCCATTTCATTTTTGTTTTCTATAAGACCTTTGCTTATTTGGGGGTCTCTCCTTTCCTCAAATAAATTTGACTGTTTCTCCTTCAATCTCCTTGAAAAATGAATTTAGTATTTGGATTTGAATTGCTTTGAACATGTAGATCATGTAGATTGCTTTTGGTAGGATTGTCATTTTCACAGTATTAAGTTTTCCTATCCAAGAACAGGACATACTTCTCTATTTTTTATGTCATTTATTGTGTTTCACAGAAATGTTTTGTAGTTTTCTTTGTATAGGGCTTTTGTGTCTCTAGTTAGGTTAATTCCCAAGTATCTCAATCTGTGGTTGGCTGTTGTAAATGGTATTGCTTTCTTGATTTCCTTCTCTGAGTTCTCTTTAATATTATAGAGGAATTCCACTAATTTTTGGATATTAATCTTATGTCCTTTCTACTAAATTTATCTACTAGTTCTAACAGGGTTTTTTGTTTGTTTGTTTGTTTTTTGTTGTTTTTTTTTTAGCCCTTGAGGTTTTATGTGTACATTATCATATCCTTTGCATGTAACAATAGTTTAATCATCTCTTTGCTGATCTGGATGTCTTTTATTTCCTTCTCTTGTCATGTTGCTCTAGTAAGGACTTCCAACACAATATAATAGAAGTGGTGACAGTTGGCATCCAAGTATATCATTGCTGATGTCAGATATATCCTGGCTGAAAGCAGAGAATACAGAAGACTGTCTATTTGTGTTTATACCTAGACCAAGAAGCTGTGGTTCATACAGATTAAATAAATACTGGATGGTTTAAAATCAAGTTAAGTATATGTCAGGGCTGTATCTTTTCTCTCTTCAATGTAGAAAAGATAAAACGAAGGGAATAAATGATAAAGTAAGAGAATGGAACAAATGATTTTTAAAAAGGAAATTGAAGAAGACAAATCAGGAGATTATAAAAGACCATGGTATGGATTAGGCACACCTTAATCTTTAAAGTGCTATCTCTGTTTTTTAACACTTGGGTCTTTGTTCAAATTATGGTTTTAGTGAAAGTTTACAGAAAGGTTGGGTTTTCATTCATTCATTGAAACACATTTTTCTCCCTTCTCTCCTTCACTCATTCACTTTGTAATGTTCTAGATTGTAACTTATCATCCATATAACGTCTAATCATACATTCCTTTCATATAATCCTTCCCTTAACCTGCCCCTTTACCATGTTCATTATATATCCATTTATTCTCCTTCCACCCTCTGTATCCATCATATTTTTATAACGGTGATCTTATGCACTTTCTCTTTTTGCGACAAAGATATTTCCTGAGCTGATGGTGTGTCATGCTTTACTAGCAAATGGCAGAAAAGAAAGAAAATATAAAATGGCTATTGGAAGAGATTCTGAAACATGCTCTTCAATGTTGTTATTAGGTGTCATCGAGTAGAGCACAACACAAAGTGACCCCAAGAACAACAGATCTGAACCCTGTCCAATTTTGTGCCATCCTCATCTTCTCTGACACACTTGATTCTTTGCTGCAGTCACTTCATCAATCTGTTTTGTCGAGGGTCTTCCACTCTTTCACTCGTCACTCTCCCTTTTCCAAACATGACATCCCTATCTAAGAATAGCCACTCCTAGCAACATGCTCAAAGTATGTGAGATGAAGTTTCACCATCATTGCCTCCAAAGAGCACTCTGGGTGCACTTTTCCCAAGAAAATTCATTGTTTTTAAATGTCGTGTAGTATTCCACTGCGTGAGTGTACCACAACTTCTCCATTCACTTTTTTGTTGATGGGCACTTTGACTGTTCCCATCTCTTTGCCATTGTGAATAATTCTCCAATAAACATGGGTGTGCGTAGATCACTCTGTGCCACAGCTCTGGTTTCTTTATTGCAAATTCTTAATAGTAAGATAATGTGTCAAATGGTATGTCTATTTCCAACTTTTTAAGGAAGTGCCAGACCAGCTTTCATAATGATTGTACAAGTTTCTATGCTCAATACCAGTGTATGAGTTCTAATCTCTCCATATATTCATCAGCATTTGTTGTTTGCTGTCCTATTGAACTTTTCTATTATTACTGGAGTGAGATGGTATCTCTGTTTTGTGAACGCTCTTTGATAACAGATTTTCCCAATGCAACACATTTTTTTAAAAAAATTTGTCCATGTGAGTGTTAATCATAGTCCAAATAAAACGAATTTGTAGGCAATATCAATCTTTTCTCCATCTTTCATGACATTTCCTATTGGTCCAGTAGTAAGGTATAATCCATATTGAGGGATATCTTCTGTGCCAAGTGTTTCAAGTCCTCTTCACTTTCTGGTAATAAGGTTATGTCACCTGCGTAATGCAGATTGTTGAATTCTCTTCCAATCTTGATGCCTTATTCTTCTTCATATGCTATTATTTATGCATTATTATATATGATATAATCCTGGAAGCAGAAGGGACATCAACTTCCTAAACAACATGCCCCTGGAAACTATCAACTTTAAGAAATGATGATAGTTATAGAAAGGCTTGAGGTCTTTTGTTCATAGGGTCATTATGAGTCATGTATGACTTGATGGCAATCAACAACAAAATAACATTGTATGAGCAAGAGCCTATGGTGATGAAAGAAGAAGTTCAGGCTGCTTTGAAGGACATGGCAAAAAATAAGGCTCCAGGAATAGATGGTATACCAATTGACATATTTCAGTTAACAGATGCTGCACTGGACGTGCTCACCAAGTTGTGCCAAGAAATCTGGAGAATGACCACTTGACCAACTGACTGGAAGAGATCGATATTTGTTCCTATGCCAAAGAAAGGCGACCCAACTGAATGTGGAAACTTCAGAACAATTTCACTGATTTCACATGCAAGCAAGATTTTACTGAAGATTATCCAAAAATGACTAGAACAGCACACCAACAGAGAACTACCAGAAGTCCAGGCTGGTTTCAGAAGGTGTCGTGGTACTAGAGATATTGAAGCTGATGTTAGATGGATCTTGGCTGAAAGCAGGAAATACCAGAGGAATGTCTATCTGTGTTTCATTGACTATGCAAAAGCATTTGACTGTGTAGATCATAACAAACTGTGGCTGACTCTGAGAAGAATGGGAATCCCAGAACACTTGATCGTTCTAATGTGAAACTTATACTTGGACCAGGAGGCAGTCGTCAGAACAGAGCAAGGGAACACTGCATGGTTCAAAATTGGGAAGGGCGTACGCCAGGGATGCATCCTATCTCCATACCTTTTCAACCTATATTCATAACAGATTATCCGGGAGGCTGGGCTCTATGAGGAGAAATGTGGGGTCAAGATTGGTGGATGATTTATCAACAATCTGTGTTATGCGGATGACACAACCCTGCTTGCTGAAACTGAGGAGGACCTGAAGCACCTGCTGCAGAGGGTCAAGGACTGCAGCCTACAATATGGATTGAGGCTCAATGTCAAGAAGACAAAGATTCTCACCACTCGACCAATTGGCAGCATCAGGATGGATGGTGAAGAGATTGAGATTGTACACAGCTTTAGTTTGCTTGGCTCCATAGTCCACAGTCTTGGCACCAGTAGCCAGGAAATTAAAAGGCGCATTGCAATGGGAAAGTCTGCTGTTAGGGACCTCTCCAAAGTGCTGAAGAGCAGTGGTGTCTCTCTGGAGACTAAGGTGCGTCTGATACAGGCCATGGTCTTCGCAATCACCTGTTATTCATCAGATTGTTGGACAATGACCAAGGAGGATAGAAGGAGAATTGATGCCTTTGAGCTGTGGTGCTGGAGAAGAGTGTTGAGAATACCATGGACTGCTAGGAAAACAAACAGATTTGTCCTGGAGAGGGTTAAACCAGGTGGCTCCTTGGAGGCAAGCATTCTGAGGCTCCGTTTAACTTACTTTGGACATGTTGTGAGGAGAGACCGGTCCTTGGAGAGGGACATCATGCTTGGGAGGGTGGAGGGACGGCGCAGGAGAGGAAGGCCCTCTATGAGGTGGATTGATTCAGTGACTGGGATAATTGGGATGGGAGTGTCAGAGACGGTGCGATTGGCACAGGACAGAGCGGAGTTTAGGGCTGTTGTACGTAGGGTCGCTATGAGTTGCAGGCAACTCGACGGCACATAACAACAACAACAACAACAACATAATATAAATATTATAAATGCCAGAACAACATTTGCATTATTTTTTATATTCATATATAAAAGTTTTCCTTGAAATTTTAGATAAATTCTTCAAATATTTTACCATATATCGATGACTCTTTAAATATAATTTTATAGTGCAAATAAAAGAAAAAGATAATTCAGTGTTTCTTCATATGGTTGATCAAAGCATTTTCTTGAATCTCAAAATTCATGATAGATACTGTCAGGTAAATTTGTAGTATTGGTTTTGAATTTGGAAAATGTCTCACAAGTTTCAAACAAATGAATTGGTGACCATACAGCATTTCAAGTTTATATTGTAGGATGTAACCATAAACCCTCTTTGATTTGGTGACATTTCTTTAGCAAATTGTCCTTGTTTTTATCCTCTTGTGATTTGTTATCTTTGTTGTTCTTGGTATTCCTGATGAAGAAAAAAAGGAAATATTTTTTCTAATTTTTGTCTTTTCCACCTTATGTATTACATATATTAGAAATATATTTAAAATAATTTTCTAATTATATATGTTAGTGTAATTCACTCCTAGAAAGTCAAGCGGTCCCAGTGCTATTTTCATGACTTCTGTTTGAGCTCTTGTTTCCTTTCAATGAGTAATGTTTTGAGTAGAATCACAAGGGGTTTTTGGTTGTTGTTGCGATTGACTACTCATTGTCAGACTAATTTTCACTGATGTAACATACCAATATATATAGTTAATTTTATGATGTGACCATGTATCTTTATAGATGTGACCTTAAGAAGCCATACTTTTAAAATGTGTTGTCAGGAAATATTTTATGTTACAAATAAGACTTGATGAGGGCTGAATCCTGAGCTTATACCGTTTTGGGGAAGAATTTTCCAGACCAATTTCTGGCTCAGTACATTTCAAACATGTTGTACAGATTCCTGGAAGTCATTCTACAGAAGAACATCTAAGCAGTATGACAGCTATACCCAGAAGTGAGAGTAAACCACATAAGTACATCCAACCAGACTTCAACAAAATACAGCCTGAACTTGGCTTCCCTTTATTAGGCATCCACTCCACAAAGTCTGCAGTCTCCCTGACGCCATCTCACATGAAGTTATGGGTAAGAGAGGGGGAGTGAGAGTGGGAAAACATGGACTATGATGAAAATCTCTTATCTGTGAAAATGTTCACAACCATGTGAATACAATGCTAGAAACTCTCAGGGTTTGGGGGTAAGGGTCGAAGGAGGAGGTGGGTAGGCCTATTTTACTGAGGGCTTTGGGCCTTCAAACTTCATGGTAAATTTTTCCTGTTTAGGAAATATTCAGCAAGAAAGGATGTTCCTGCTGATTCTATTCTCACTATAGATTTCACGATTATTTATTGTTAATTTAAAAAGGGTTTAAATAAAGTTAACTTTAAAAGTTCAAAATTACTTGAAAAATTCACTTACTAATTTGCATTTTCTCCATCTATATAAAATAAGAGGTAAACACTACAATTGTATTAACCTGTCTATAATTCAAATTGTATTTTAAGCCTGTTCAAAAGAAGTGTGCAGGAAATTCCAGTGTATCCAACTAGTCAATTTGAAGTAAGGAAAACCAATTCCCATGTAGAAATCACATCAAATAAAAGAGGGAAACACTTTCAAAATCACCCAGAGTGAACGACATAAAGTGCATTTTAGACTTATATGGAATAAAACATTATAGAGTGAGAATTGATGGGGAGGAGCAGGAAATTTGTGACTCTCTGGGTCTAGGTCAACACCAGAAAAAATGCCAAGACCTGGTATGTTTATGAGAAAAGACTTCATACAAAAACTGCAGGGCAAATTTTGGAAGAAGATAAAAACTAAATTGGAGTAGTTGGTAGCATGGAGGGACTACTGGGAGCATGGAAGGAATTCTTGTCTATCTTCTTTTATCAATGTTTGTGTTATTCTTTTTCCTTACTTTTGCCTTTTCGTTAACTTGCTATTTTGTTCCTAGGGTTTCTTTTTTACTATTTGTAATTTGGTATAATCACTTATTCACATTTACTCATTGCCATTGAGTTGAGTCCAATTCAGAGACTCTCTCTGTTGGGTTTTTGAGGCTGTACGTTGCAACAAGAGGAAGACTGTCTCACTTTCTCTGACCACAGTTACTGGTGGATTTGCACTGCTGCAGATGCATATTCTTAGGGTTATCAGCATAACTTACTATGAACAATCGCACCAGAGTTCCCTATTTGGTACAGTAGAGAATTCAAAGGTTCAAATATATTTCTCTGGTATTACTTTGTCCAACCTCACCTCTGACATATTTATAGAGATTATGTCATGTACTCAACAGAGGGTTGATGCATGAAGAAAGGAAAATGATAGCCAATGGCACCCATTAAATGAAATTTGTTCTATCTATGCAGTAAATTGATTGATGTTAAGATGCAATCCATATTGAAGGCTGTAGTCTTTGAACTTTTGCAGCAAACATTTCGAGACCTCCTCACTTTTGGCAAGCAAGGTTATGTCATCTGCATAATGCACAAGGTTGATGAATGTTCCTCCTACAACATTGAGTGTACTTTTTTAGAGAGTCCTTGGCTGAAAGATTAAAGATTTAAACTCACTAGTTGTTCTATGGTAGAAAGACATGACAGTCTGTTTTATGAAGATCACAGGCTTGAAATACTACAAGGTAATTTTAATATGAGTTGGAATTGACTCACTGACAATGAATTTATCTAATAAGTGCTTAGGGAGTCTAAGAACTGGACCTCTTGCTAGTTTCTGGGAACACAAAGAATAGATGTCTCCACTTATGAGATGATCACAGGAAATGGCCATGATAATGTAAGACATGGCCCAACAATAATATGGTCAACAATATGGCAATTTGAATGAAGGAAGGAATAATTTTCCCAAAAGCGTCATCATGGAGCTGAGAAGCAAAAGAATGAAAAACGGAATGTCTATGAAAACAAGGGCATACAGGAAGTAAAAATATCAGGAAAACACATACAAGTGAGTGACCACAAAGCACTTAGGAAATGAGCTGGTGATGATGAAACAGGAACCTAATTTGAAGCTGGTTGTAGTGCTGTCTGGAGTGGTCTCCACATAATTGCTACAGGAGTCAAAGGTACATAAAAGTTCATGGTTAAATGTCTTTAAGTGACTTCTTTAGGTCTTGCGGATGCACTGATTTCCTAGGGATGCTGTGACAAAGTCTCACAGAATGGATTGCCTCTTAAGAATGAAAATGTATTGTCTCAGAATTCTGGAGTCTACAGATCCAAAGCAAAGTGTCACTCAGATTATACACCCTATAAAATCTCAGGGAAAAAAAAATTCTGTCATATGTCTCTTGGTTGCTGGAAAACCTAGCTACCAGCAAACCCATTGCAGTAAAGTTGATTCTCTTAGTAGTCTTATTGGACGACAATGCTATAATCTTTAGGGAGCTCTGGCTGCCTAGTGGCAAGAAGCTGCACTACAATACTGAAAGCACGAGGTGCTCTGAGAGATAAGGATGGTCAATCTTCTCCCATGCAATGGGCAATCTCCTCCTATACAATTAACTGCCTCTGAAAACCCTTCAGAGGGTCAGCTACGGGTCAGTTCTGACTCAACGGTATGCAACACAACAACAAATCTTTATGGAAGCAAACTGATGAATTTTCTTTCACAAAGCATGTGGAAGGTTCGAACCACAAACCTTTCAGTCAGCAATTGAGTGCTTCACCACTGTGCCAGCAGCACTCCTTTTCCAAGGCACTCCTTGCCACTCTCATGTGATCATTTTTTCTCTGTCTTTATTTGCCTCTTCTCTTTTTTTTGGCACCTCTGAGTTTGGATTAGGACCTTCCCTATTTGAGTATAACATCAATTATACTTGTAACATCTTCTAAGGCCCTTTCTCCAAACAGGATCCCATTCACAGACTAGGAGTTAGGGCATACTTGGAAAGGTGGAGGGTCAATGAAGGAGAGGTAGACCTCTAACAAGATGAATTAACACTGTTACTGTAACAATGGGCTCACTTTAGAGCTGATGAGGGTGGCACACAATAGGGCAGAGTTCAGATCTGTTTTTCATAGGGTCCCTATGAGTTTTACTGGACTCAATGGCATCTGACAACAACGACAAAAACCTCTCCAGGGGATGTAACTCAATCCATCAAATCAGAAAAGAGTGAGAGACCTCTGAGATTCTCTACACGAAACAATTTAAGGCTTTCCAAAATATAATCTAACTTCCTAAACATGTGAGAGGGAACTCTGATGGCCTAGTTGTAAAGAGTTATATAATCAGCATGCAGTTTGAATCCACTAGCTGCTCTGGGGAAGAAAGATGGTCAATCTCCTCTCATGTGATTTACAGCCTCTGAAAACCCACTGGAATGGCAGTTATGAATCACTTCTGACTTAACAGCACATAATACCAACAGCAATCATGGCATACAAGCCCCTTCGTAATGTGAAATCCATTTAAAGGAACCCTACTGACACAGTCTGTAGAGTATTGTGCTGTTAAATAGAATATGAAACCCATTTTAGATCTATTTGCTCTTTTTCCGGATATGTCAGGATACAGCAACCATCATTTCATGAACTTCTTAGCAGAAACTAAGCTATAAATAACTCATAGAGTTGAACATGCTTGTCTTTAGGAAAAACATTAGACTCAGAAGTAACTTGTGAATTAACTATTGTTTTCTGCAGTTGAGGCATTTGAAAACTTGAGACCTGTGAGATGACTGAAAGTGGGAGTGCTGAGACAGTAACCCAGCAAGCCATCTGTGAGGCCAGGAAGTATCTACAGAACACAGAGCACCTCAGAGCTCACCCGGGCTGGGAGTGAGGAGACTTGCTGACACAGGTTCCTTCACCTCAGAAAAGAGGAACCTGTGGTTGGTGGTGACATGATTAGATGATCAAATTTTATTGGTTGGTTTGTTAGCCTGGAAACCAATACAAATTAAATGTTTAGCAAGAAATAGGTCAAGGAAGAAAACCCCAAAAGCCATATTGGAGGGTCAAAGGGCAAAGTGGTTACTTTAAATTCCTTGCGGTCAAAGAAGCATCAGAAAGTCTAGTGCACCAAAGATGTCTTTGATGAGAAGAAAGGAGTTACAAGAACTACTTTTGTACTCTAAGGACACTGCCAGTCCCCTGTGCTGAGTGACAGTGAGCATGTCCATAGAGACATAAGAGTACGTGTGTGCACGGGTGTGAAACATCCCACTCCATGACACAATGAGCCAGATGTTAGGATCTGGATACCACACACAGTTAAGGCACTTGGCTGCTAACCAAGAGGTGCCTTGGGAGAAAGACTTGGCTATCTATTTTCCTCAAATCATCATGAAAAGAACAAGAAATGCGGTTCTTTTTTTGCACACTCTAAGCCATGATTAGCTTTATTGTTAGTTTATGTGGCGTCAACTACGACTCATAGCAACTCTATTAAGCCAGCAACTGAATATGCACACTTTTACTGATATTTTTTAAAATAAATTTCCAGTCCACTTTTGGGGCTCTATCCATTGTCATTGTATCCACAGCAGCAGCAGCAGCTGAAGCAGCTGTAAAAACTCACAGATGAGTTCACCATCCTCTTTTCCCGTGTTCCCTGTGTTCTACTCCTGTTTCAGCGGAAGTCACTGTGTACATTAGGATGCAAATGAGAAACCCAGAAATCACATGCACTATTTCTCTTCTACACCTTAACTCTAACATCCTATAAGATGTAGTTGTAATTCTTACGTTTGTGCCATAATTTGTTAAGTAAAAGATGCTGAGTTGATAATATTGGAGTGTTATCAAAAACAAGGGAGTTCTAGTGGTAAGGATGGAGAGCAGTTGCTCTATCAACCCAAAAGCAGGTAGTTCAAATCCACCAGCTGCTCCATAAGAGAAAAATGGGCAATCTCCTCCCATCCAACTTACTGGCTTTGCAAATCCTCTAGAGGGTAAGCTATGAATCAGTTTCAACTTGATGGCAGGAGCTGAATTTGACTGTTTATGACATTTCCATAGACACAGATTTTAATTTAGAAGACCTAGCCCCAGTATTTATTTAGCTTATGAAGTTCCAGAGAGAGCAATAAATCCTTTCTTTAAAACCGAAGCCAAAGAAATAATCAAAGATATAATGCAAAATGTTTTATGAAATGAAAACAAATTCTTATGAAGGATTTAAGTGCAGTGAATTGGGGAAAAAATCCTCACCTAAAGATATAATTGTGCTTTGTGTAAAATTGCAGAACACCTCATATCAAGGAAGCTACAGGGGAAAAAAAGAGGTAAAATACAGACAAACCAGCCATGAATATGAATGTTATCCTTAATAGCAATGTAGTGAGCTGGAAGGTCAATGGGAAAAGGTCTTAAAATTCCAGAAAAAAAAAGATTTCCTATTACTCATATAAACTTTTTATTAGGTATGATGTAGAATAGTAAGTATGAGGCAGGTTCAGACAGACAAGTTGAAGTCTATTTCCTATACAATCTTTCTTGAGAAGCAACCAGAGGGTAAGTTAGGCCAAAATATAGAATGAAGGAAAGATTTGGCATTCAAGAGCCAAAGGATATTGGACAGGAGAGAAGGGAGTGAGACAGGAAGTTCAGAGATTATAACTGGCAATTGTTCTAAGGAAGCAATAAATTCAGATCCAAGTAATATAATCAAGAGCTCCAGAAGGGAAGGATATAAGTATACAAGGGAATTGATAGAATATTTGATGTGTTGACCATATTGAGAGAGATTCGTTTTATACTTACATAGAGAGCAGATGGAAGTAGTCCATCACATCTTTCTACTGTGAAGTAGTCCTGTGAATTCAAACTGTTAACCTTTCAGTTGGGGCCCAATTCTTAACCATTGCACTACCAGGGCTCTTTATACATACATAAGAAAGTTATTAACATCCAGAAAAAAAGATGGTATAAAAAAATGTATACACACATTGCTATGAACTTGGCTGTTGACAGCACTAATTTGCTTCTAACAATATAATGTAAGATTTCCCATGTTTTCAGCTTGTGTGAAGATTATGTTGGAAGGATATAGGGAAGGGAAGTGAAAAGAGGGGAAATTGTGGAGGAGAGATAGTAAGAGAGGGAAATTAACTTTGTTTACAGTGGGAGTTAACTTGTGTAAAATTAAATGAAAAAATCAAGATGTGACTACTATATAATCATGTTATTTACAAATACGTTAGGTTATATTATTCCAAAAGATATGCATAGAGATAGATATAGAGTTAGATATTTGATATATCAGAAATAATTTCCTATAGCTGCCTTAATAAAGTATGGCAAATTGGATGGTTTAAAACAACATGAAGGTATCCTCTCACAGTTCTGGAGACACTTGAAGTCTTAATCAAATTGTCAGCAGGGCTATATATTCTCTGAAGATTTGGAGGCAGCCTTCCTCATGCCTCTTCCAGATCCTGGTGGTCTAGGTGCTCCTGGGCTGATGGCCATGCCACTCTTTGATCTCAGCATCTGTCTTCACATCACCAGCTTCTTGTTGTGTCTGCATTGCTTCTTCTTTTATAGAGACAACAGTCACATTGCAGCAGGGCTCATCCTACTCTGGCATGCTCTCCTGTTAACAAATTACATATTTGCAAAATTACCAAGATCCTGTTCTTAGTAAGTTCACATTCAAGGTACAAAGGAGCAGAGCAGAGAAGATGGAAAGAGATGCCAAACCACATGAAGAATGCCCAGGAGCAGAAGCTCAAAAAAGAAAAGGACCTTCCCTTAGAGGTGATGGAGAAAGCCTTTCCCCAGAAATGGTGCACTTCTAGCATCCTAAAATGTGAGAAAATAAATTTCTATTTGCTAAAACCACCTACTCTTGCTATTTCTGTTACAGCAGCACTATATTGTGAGGATACCAAAAGAGGCTGTTGAAAGTGTCTTCCCCTCAACCCAGACCTCAAATTATCTATCTTAATATTTTTTCAAACACAATATCCAGCACAAAAGAAGTAAGCCCACACATAAGAACCCAAAGCAAGAGCCAAAGATAAAAGGCATGCAGGACTTCAGATAAAATAATTATTAGACATAGACTGAAAGAGAATGATACAATATGTTGGGAAATAAAAGCAAGTCAGAAAATTTTAGTGTCTTTGAAGTAAGAATCAGTCTTGGGAAAGAAAGCTTTAGATCACTATATTATTTTCTATTCCCATTGTGACCTCCATTAAAATATAAACTAAACTATACCATTTCTCTTGTTTAAACCACACATACCTATTTGTTTCTTATTTAATAAAAATAATTTACTATTGCCTTTCTTTTTGAAAGCACATATGGATAATCCCAAGGAAATGGCCATTGGCTTTCTCAGGCTCTGTGCCAGGTTTTGCTTTCCCAAGCCATTTATTTTTCAGCTTTTCTTTCCATTTTGTGAAGGAACCTGAAATCTCAATATATATCCTTATTTTTTTTTTGCATCTAATTCTATTACAACCAAAGAACTCTAACTGACAAAACCACTCAAAGTACGTAGCCCATGTCCCATACTGAAGATCTCCAGAGCTGTTAGGTTCACAGAGGAAGCCGAAGCCCCTGTGCTGGTGTACAATTCTTACCTTTCTTTCTTTTCTTTCTTTTTTTTTTTTAATTCTTACCTTTCTTTCTCTTGCTTTTCCCACCAAGTTTATTTCCAGGACTCCAGTGTGATTATCACTGCCCCGTCCAACCACACTGCCCTTCCTTCTGGAGCACAGGTCCTGCCTTTCTCCTTTTGGCCAATTGCTACTCATCTTTCAAACCTTGGTTTAGGTGTCATCTCCTTGAAGGGAACAGTGCTGAATTTCTCTATCTGTTGTATATCATCGTTGGGTAAAGTAGAGGATGAGTGAAACAGAGGAAGACTCTCCAGGAGATGAATTGATACAGGGCCTGAAACATGGACTTAAGCATGGTGGTGATTGGGAGAATGAAGTAGGGTCAGGCCTACATCAGATGTACAGAACATTCTCTGTGTGAGAATCAGCTGAATGGTAACTAATAATAGCAACATATGTGAGAGATTAAATTTTGATCAGTATAAAGAGCATGATTTCCCAATTTACCCATTAATTTTACTGCAGTGCATATAAACAAGTCAAGATGCTGATTCTTAAGAGTCTTCTATAAGGACAAACACTGTATAAGAACATTATTGTAAAGAGAGAAGAAAGTGTATAAAATAGTGAAATGTGTATAAAAGTCCAAAGGGGGAAGGGGAAGGGGAAAGGTAAGGTGGCTGAAAGTAGGGAGGGAGGAAAATCATAAGGAGGGCGGCACAGGGAGGTAGTGAAGGAATTAGGAAAGATCTAGTAGGGATTTTTAAAGATGGGATAATAGTGGGCATAGATCAATGGTGTTTTATAAAACATAGTGTTTTAGAATGATCGTATGAAACAATGTGAATGAAGGAATGTGGGAAACACAATGTAGATGAACGAAACACAGTGTATGCAAACCAAAATTTAAAAAAAGATATTTTTTTTTAAAAAGTGAGATAATAATTTTAAAATTGGAAGCAGGAGTGGCATCCAATTCCTAAACAACATGCCTCTAGAAACTCTATAAACTTTGATAAATGTCGATAGTTGTAGAGGAATAAGAGTGCATCTAAATTCCAAAATCAATCTCCATAATAGTCTATGTGTTTCCTACTGCCAAAGGGGCCCTTTAGAGTAGTGAGAGAAG
>NW_006399851.1:6177909-6181451 GCF_000299155.1 Elephantulus edwardii | reverse complement strand
TTCAACCTATATGCAGAACAGATTATCTGGGAGGCTGGGCTCTATGAGGAGAAATGTGGGGTCAAGATTGGTGGATGATTTATCAACAATCTGTGTTATGCAGATGACATAACCCTGCTTGCTGAAACTGAAGAGGACCTGAAGCACCTGCTGCAGAGGGTCAAGGACTGCAGCCTACAATATGGATTGAGGGTCAATGTCAAGAAGATAATAATGTAGACAAAAAAAAATCAATATTTGTGGCTTTTTTTCCAATGGGAACATTTCAAACTTAACTATGAAATATAGTCTGCTTTTTTCTTTCTTTATACTTCTTTTTTTATCCTGCTTTCCTATGGAAGGAATAAAATAACTTTTTAATTTTACTTATTGATGTATCTTATTCTCTCTCATCATCATTTTTCTTCTATTTTTCTGAATTGAAGAGATTAATGGAAATAACCCCACTGCAAATGATTTTGTGGTAATTTTTTTTTCTAATTTTGACACTGCCTCCCCTTTTTTTTAAGCTTTCCTTATCTCTTGGAACCATCCTCTGTTTTATTGTCTTCATTCCATTGTTCACATTTCTCTCTTGAAACCAACTTATTTTGAGAAATTGAAAGCAGTAATTTTCATTTTGGAATCACTTTGTTGTCTTTGGGTTGAGTAGCTGATGTGAGCTTGGGAGTTTCTTGAGCCAAACTTTGTTTGTTTAGCATATTTTATGCACAAGGCCCCTCAAACATGAATGCATCTTCCCCTTTTATTGTGAAATTTTGAAGCTATGTACTTGTCAAGGGAATTGCAGATTGCTGCTCACAAAGGTGAATGTCAAGTTGTGTATTTGTTCAATGGTTTGTCTAATTAACTTGCAATTAATCGTTTCAACACAGTTCCCGCGTGTCTTCAATGTTAAAGTGATTCGCTACTAGCAGAAAAGTTGGTCATTTGAATTCATTCAGCGGTTCCTTGAAAGAAAGGCCTGAAAATGTGCTCCTGAAAAGCCACAAAAATTCTCTACATACTTCATCGTCATACTGAGGATGGATTCCACCACAATTATTTAAGCTGGAAACAGCTGCTAATAACTGTAATAAACTGATGTTTCCATCATTTCCTACTGAGTTTAATGTGATTATTTCTCTTTCTGATGAAATATTTAAAAAATATATTTGATATATAACATTAACTTACTATTTTCTCACAAGCACACATATTTCAGTAGTAGCAGAAAGGGGGCAATCCATCAGGTGCTCTGGTGGCCTAGTGGTTAAAAGTTGCACTGTAATCTCAAAGACACCTGGTTTGAATCTGCCACTTGCTTTGTTGGAGAAGTATGGGCATTCTCCTCCCATGCAAGTTACTGCCTCTGAAAACCTGCTGGAGGGCAGCTTTGGGTTGATTACGACTTGATGGTACACACAACAACAAAAACAATATTGTGTAATTGCTCATGGTGTTCTGAAGTGAAGAAGATCAACTCACCTTTGAAGGAGAAGTCCTTAGCTATTTCTCACTACAGTGTTTTAAAGTGGAGTAACTGGTATTCCTCTGGAAAGCATATTGGTGATAAGTTCTGCTAGTCATAGCTTACACAGAATACATTCCTAAATGGAAGGAATCCAGAGGCTGCTACAAGAACTGCTATCATGTTGTCACCATCTGATTTCACAGCGAAACATGAAAGGCATTTGAGATGACTCTCATGTACAAAACCTTTATCCCTCCCAAATTTATGTTATTTTGGGGGGGGGGGATGATCTTTTCCTCCAGGGAACATTTTTTTTAAAACCAAATTAATCTTTTATTCAGCCATTTATACACATTTTATCCAAGAATATTAATTCCAATATCCATAATGTATCATATTTCCCCATTTCCTTCCTGTTATTCTACTTTCCATTAATCCTTCTGGTGCTTAAGGATTAGATTAACACTAATAAATTATTCCACTCTGGTGGCTTAGTGGTAAGGAATTGTTCTGCCAATTCAAAACTACACTGTTTGAATCCTCCAACTGGTTCTGACTCGATAGTACTCAACAACAATACAACAATATTTCTTATGTTTTCCCTCCCACTCTTGCCCACACAGGGTATTTTAGTTAGGCTCCGGCTTTCAGTTAGTCATATTCTCTCCCTACTTCCTTTCAACAACTTGGAGGCAGTTTTTTGAGCTTGGATTGTGCCCAGACTTTCCAGCTGTGCATTTACTAACAATCTCTTGGCTTATTTCTGCTGATAACTGATCCCATCCAGACAGATTGATGTTCTTTCGCTTTTGGAAGAAGATGTATTTTTTTCCCAAGACCTTAGGATACCTCCAGTTTGAGATAATTTTTCAAGACCACAAAGGTTTCCACTATAGCAAGAACATCAAAGGGTTGACATAGGCTTAAATGAGAGGATCATTTTGCATTCTATGACATTTCTGGACTTGTGCATGGTGCCTGATGTATATTAGGCATTCAGATGCATATGTTATTGCATCTACTATATTCACCAAGATCCTTATTCACCATTGTTGTTGTTATGTGCTGTTGAGTCGACCACAACTCTTAGTGACCCTATGAACAACATCTCTGATAGCCCTATCTTAAGCCAATCTCATTTTCTCTGATACACCTGCCCCCATTGCCACAGTAACTATGTCAATCCATTTCATTCACGGTCCCTATCCTGTGCTGATCCTCTACCCTTCTAAACATGTTGTCCTTCTCCAAAGACTGGTCCTTCCTGGCGACATACCCAATACATGTGAGAAGGAATTTTAAAATGCTTGGTGTTTCAAAAATGTTCCCAAGGAGCATTAGTGCCACTCTATATGGTGAAACTGTCAGTCCTTGGGAAAAAAGAAATCCTCCTTGGAAAGGTAGAGGATCACCTAAAGAGTGGAGGACCCTCAATAAGATGAATTGGCATAATGTCTACAACAATGAATTTAAGCATAATGGAGATTGTGAGGATGGCACAGGATAGGACTGGGATTCAGTTTGTTATTCATAGGGTAGCTACGCGATGTTGTTCACTCAATGGCACCTAACAACAATTAGTGAGTTCTCACTAGAGCATGCGCTACAGAGAAAAGAATGGCAGTCATTCCTAAGTCCTTGCATAATACCTGGTAAATAGCAGATGCTCAAGACATTGTCATTGAACATAATTAGCATAGCTTTTTATGACTAGATTAACACAGTGACCACAGCATTGAGTTTAAGTACAGATTGTGAAGCAGGCACAGAATTGGTGATGGTTTCATTCTGTTATACATTGTGTTGCTGTGAATCAGAGCTGACACATAACAGTTTGTTATGCATTTAGCAGTACCACTGTTAAATAAGAGAGGATCTTTCAGGAAACAGCATGAAAAAGTGATATTGATTGACGTCAGCTGAGTTCTAATCTTAACTCTGTCTCTCACCAGCTCTACAATCTGAGGTAAGTAATATTTGCTTCTAGGTCTACATTTCTGTAGCTATAAAGTGGAAATAATAGTAGCTGTTGTATATTGAACTATGTTCTCCAACATACATACATACATGCGCATATATATATATATAT
>NW_006399851.1:6172291-6177759 GCF_000299155.1 Elephantulus edwardii | reverse complement strand
CCCTCCACCCTCCCAAGCATGATGTCCCTCTCCAAGGACCTGTCCCTCCTGGCAACATGTCCAAAGTATGTCAGATGAAGCCCCAGAATCCTTGCTATATGAGCTAGCCTTGATAACAGAGGTTCCACTCGTTTTTCTATGTTAATAGGTTCATATCAGAGTAGAGTGGATCATTGGGTGCAGCATCTTATTTACTTCAAAGAATTACAGATTTCTTTTGAAGCCTTGGCTACCATGAAACTGTGGTCAACACTTACATTGATAATTTCTCCAAGTACAAATTCATGGAGTTAAAACTGCCAAATTTGAGTTACTTTCTAAGATACTAGAGTAGAAACAGCTGCCATGGGAGGTGAATTCAAGGAAGATTTGAAGGTCTACTGATAGCTGACAATAAGATTTTTAACTTCATGTAGGTAACTAGGTTTGTTTCAGATCTGATTCTCAGTCAATATACCTCATGCACGACCATCTATCAACAGAACCTTGTATGTGCAAACAAAGAGCATTGGATGGCATGGAGATATCAGAGACTGAACTCTGTAACTTCACAAAGGAGAACACTCCCCTTTAGCAACATTCACATAGAAAACCAGTTCTTATAAGACTCAACATAGTCTTCACACTCCCATATTCGACTAATTTCAATACCAATCATACTGTTTCACTATGTTGTTGTTGTTGTTGTTGTTGTTATGTGCCGTCGAGTCGTTTCCGACTCATAGTGACCCTATGAACAACAGCCCTAAACCCTGCTCTATCCTGCGCCAACCGCACCGCCTCTGACACACCCATCCCGATTACCCCAGTCACTGAATCAATCCATCTCATAGAGGGTCTTCCCCTCCTGCGCTGTCCCTCCACCCTCCCAAGCATGATGTCCCTCTCCAAGGATCCGTCCTTCCTGGCAACATGTCCAAAGTATGTCAGACGAAGCCCCAGAATCCTTGCCTCCAAGGAGTAGCTTGGTTTAATCCTCTCCAAGATGAATCTGTTTGTTTTCCTGGCAGTCCAGGGTACATTCAGTACCCTTCTCCAGCACCACAGCTCAAAAGCATCCACTTTCCTTCTGTCCTCCCTAGTCATTGTCCAACTCTCTGATGCATAACAAGCGATTGCAAAGACCATGACCTGTATCAGGTGCACCTTAGTCTCCAGAGAGACACTGTTGCTCCTGAGTACCGTTGAGAGGTCCCTAACAGCAGACTTTCCCATCGCAATACGCTTTTTGATTTCCTGACAGCCGGTACCAAGAGTGTTGACTGTGGAGCCGAGCAAACTGAAGCTGTGAACACTCTAGGGTCCAAAATTTGTTGCAATGGCCACACAGATCTCACAGAATTATACTTATGGTTATGGACTTTGGTAAGAAAGTTAATAAGTTATACTACAGAAAAGGAAGCTAGATGAGAAGGAAGGATTTAAAAAGGTGGTCAGAGTGGTTGTTGTGGATATATAAGTTGAAATCTAGAAAATATAAAAGAATTGTCTATGTGGAGACTTGAAGAATAATTCCAGTCAGAGAAGCCCAGGTTAGACATATTCTGAGACAGAGCCCAACTTGCCACATTGAAAGATTGAAGGCTCCCAGATATGTTGGGACACGGAATTGTTTGGGAAGAAGAGTACTCCATCAGGTCGCAGGGACATCACAATCTAGACTATGAAAAGTCCTATAGAGCCTACAAACTACAGGAAGTAGGAGCTGGAATTACTTCAAGCATAATAAGGAACCACTAGCTAGTTTTTCAGTATAGGAATGATGTGAATGAAAACAGTTCTTAAAAGGAACACTTTTGCTGCTATGTGCTTGTAGGAGGCTATGGTAAGAATCCAGAAAGAAGACAATGGAGGCCTGGTCTCCAGTGATGATGTTGTAGCTACAGAAGCAATTTGAGGTCAAGAATCTTCTCTAAACTGAAGCTATCATTCAGACATAACTTAGCTGTCTATTTCTTTCCTACAAGAAGAGATTAAGTGGAACTAGGATATGTAAATATCAGGTTGACTTGGTTGTTCCATTTTTATTGTAAAGTGAATTGACATTGCACATACATATGAACCTATCACATTTGTTGAGGATGAGTCAGTTGCCAAGGATTCACTTAGGGGTGAAATAAAAAATCATATTTTCAGACTCAAAAAATGAGAAACATCCACTATGGGTTTGAGTTTCCAATCCACCATATTCTTATCTGGGCAACCACCAGGCCTCCTGAATATTTCTTTATGGCTGAGAAAGCTTCCACTGATTATATATACCACATTTTGCTTTCCCATTCATCTTTAGTAAGGCACTGTTCATTTCTAGTTCACAAAAAAATCAAAACAATGATAGTTGACTCTATTAATCTTCATCTTACTAGACATTTCCAAGCTTCTAAAACATTTCTGGACCTAATTCTGTTAGCTTGGTTATGTAGTCATTTGTTAGACACCTAGTCGATGGCAGGTCTTACTGAGTCAGCAGTCCAGGTCGGCACTTTGTGTGTGTCAGCATCCTATAAGTGCTGACACCCCATGTGTGTCAGACTATGACTATGCCCCACAGGATTTTTATTGGTTGATTTTTCAGAAAGAAATCCCCAGATCTTTTCTCCAACGTGCCTCTGAGTAGACTCCTATTTCCAGCCTTTCAGTTAGCAGTCAAATACATTAACCACTTTACACTGCTCACGTATTCTTGATCCTAGGCTAGACCCTGGGTAAAATAGTGGTTCCTACATGAGCCCATGTAGGCGGGAGGATCTACATTCAATTGACATGGACTCAAATGAATACATATTTGTAAGTGTAGCAAAGGAGAAGGAGACCACAATAATGGAGGTGATGGTTTATTTTAATGTGGTAAAAAAAACCCCACAACACCTATTTGTTGATATTGAAATAGAAATCTGAATGATGAGAAAAAAAAGAAGCCAGATAATAAAGTGAGAGAAGAAAGTATGAAGACCCTGAGGAGGAATGTTAAGAGAAAAGAAGCAATACTGGGGCTTCGTGAACAGAACATTAAGTCTGATAAAGACGGAAAGGGAGCAGGATAGAGTGATGAAAGGATGGAGGTGAAGCTGTCAGGTATGTATAAGGGCAAGAAGGATTTTGGGGATAAGAATCTACTGTTTTTAAGGTCCTATCAGGTCAGCCTGGGAAGGTATGTAGTCTTAAAGAGAAAGGGATAGGACTATTTACATTTTCAAAAGATCTTTCTGGTTGTTGTGTGGCTGAGTTGGAGGGGACAGAAATAAACACTAGATTAGTAGATTGTTGTTGTTGTTGTCCTTGAGAAATTTGACTGATCTAGCTTAGTAACATTTAAGGTAGAACAAAGTGGAACAATTTCAGAGATATTTTGGCAGTTTGGTAGAATATTTTTTTTTCTTGTAGTAATGATAATTCGTGGTTGCTGTGATACTAAGCACTGGGACTCTGATGTGTCAAATGTGATAATGGTTACCCATGGTAACCATTGGTGGAGCTCCCCGATTAAAACAAGCCTGGAAGCAGGAGTGGAATCCACTTCTGAAATAACTTGCCTCCAGAAACTCTATGAACTTGGAGAAACGATGTAAGTTACACAAGTGTTCAGGTCTTTCATTCACAGGGTTGACACGAGTCATCTATGATGCAATGGCACTTAACAACAACAACTACAATGGATTAAGGATGGAGGTGAAAGAGAGATTATATGGAAAATGACCCCCAAATTTGGTTTTAGTAAGGTGAATGGCTAGAATTTAGCATATTTCTTAGATTTTCTCAATAAGTTTTCTTAGATTATCAAGTTCAAGTACTTATTTTAAAATAGTTTCATCATTCATGTTTTTACCATTCATTCACTGCAAATCAAGAATATCCTTTGGCTTGGCTTTCTGTAGTTTTACTCAATTTTTCATAGAAATTTTTCCATCAATGCAAAGATATCTACTCTGTGGGGAAGAGATGGGCAATCAACTTGAGCAGTTTACTGCCTCTGGAAATCTGCCAGCAGGTCACATATGGGTCAGTTATGACTTACACAAGTTTTTTATGGACGGCTTTCTAGAATCTATCTTTTTTGTCCTTTAGTCTAACCTTTACTTTAATTAAAGATATCATTGAAATGAGAAAATCAGTTTTACTGTTCACACTCTACTTAGATGAATTCTAGGATTTAGAAGGAACCTTGGTGATGCACTCAGCACCAAATGTCAGTGGTTCAAATATACCAGCTACTGTAAGGGAGAAATACATGACTGTCTGCTTCCATACAGTTTTACAAATCTTATGGTATTTCTTTTTTGTCCTACAAGGTTAGAATCTACTCCATGGCCAAGGAGACCCAGTTCAGCTTTGAGGGGACAGCAGACACTGTCTTAGTACACACTGTAAGAACTGGTAGGCTGTGAAAGGGAGCTGAGTGACTTCTTGGCCCTTCTTTTCCCATTCTGTCATCTTCCCATCCAAAGTACTGGAAATTCGTAAATATATACCCTCCAACAATACAGCTGACATACAGCTCAACAGGCTACTTTTAAGACTACTTCATTCGCATTTTCAGAATTTGCTAAGAAAGTCTGTTGCTTATTTTTAATCTAAGAAATACATTTTTGTCTCATATTCTACTTTTAACACATTTTTTCCCTTTTAAATTTGACCTTAAATGTTGGAAAAAATAGCTGTATTTACACAGAACTTCCATAAATCATATGGAAGCTTATTTTTTCCTGCTTTTTTAAAAAGCTACTTATGTTATAAATGAATTCCCAATGTAAAAATTTAAACCAACAATTATATGGAATAAAATATAGAGTAAAACGTGAACTCTTCTTCATTTTATATATATACCAAATACCACATCCATTCCCATCAAGTCGGTGCTGACAATGATGACCATAAAGGACTGGGTGAAACTGTCCCATCTAATCGTCAAGACTAAATTTTTACAGGAGCAGACTGCTATATCTTTTTCTTGTGTAATGACTAGTGGATTTGCACCACAGCCTGTTTAGTTAGCAGTCAAGTGCTTTAAGCACTGTGCCTCCCAAACACTTAAGTATATGAAGTGTATTTATGTATGCTGTTGTTGTTATTTGCTCAAGGTGACTATCACTCATAGCAATCCCATGAATAATAGACCTGAGCATTGCCCTATCTTGCTCATTTACATTATATCAGTAATATATAACATAAGATAAATATGTTTGTTTTTGCTATGTGTCATTAGGTCAGAAGCAACTGACCCTGCAGGGGATTTTTAGAGGCAGTTAATCACATGGGAGAAGATTGCACATCCTTCTCCCAAAGAGCAGCTTGTAGATTTGAACCATGTGCCTTTGAGATTGTAGTGTAATTTCTGCACTTTCTTACTGCACAAACTCCAGAGCTGGTGGCCTAGTGGTTAAGGAGTTGTGCTGACAATCCAAAGGCATATGGTTTGAATGCACCAGCTTCTCTGTGGAATAAAGATGGACACTCTCTTTCCACATGAT
>NW_006399851.1:6163996-6170681 GCF_000299155.1 Elephantulus edwardii | reverse complement strand
CTATTCCTGGGGCCTTATTTTTTGCTATTTCCTTCAAAGCATCTTGAACTTCTTCCTTCATCACCATAGGCTCTTGCTCATATGTTATTTCTTTAAATTCTTCTGTATCTGCCAATTCCTTTCTATATAATGACTCAGTATATTCCTTCCATCTTTTAATACTTCCTGGATCATTTAGATATATACACAAAGAAAAAGAATAAAAAGAAAGATGTAGACAGAAGAGTTGTCATTAGCTATCATGGAATTTGTTTGAACCCATAGCAACCCTGTGTTTAACAGTACAAGTATGTGGCTAGATATCGCACCACCCTCATAATTGTTGCTCTGTGTCAATCCATTTCATTGAGGGTCTCACTTACTTTTCACTACCTTCTGCTTTACCAAGTATAGTATCTATTTTCACGAACTGGCCCCTCCTGATCAGGAAGTATGTATTAGTAGATTGATACTTTGCTGGTAACCCCTAGCCAAAAAATAAAAGGTCTTCAAGATTTTTCTATATTGACACATGCAGCATTATTTCACTATTTTGAAAATTATTTGTATTTCAGTGTCTGTATGTTGTATGATTTTTTTTTTTAAAAAAACCCCATTCTTATTTTACAACTCTGGTGGCCCAGTCATAAGCAGTTGCACTGCCAACACAAAGGCATGGAGTTTAAATCCACTAGAAGCTCTATGGGAGAAAGATGGGCCATATCCTCCCGTGCAATTTATAGCCTTTGAAAACCTACTGGAGGGTCATCTATGAGTTATTTCCAACTCGACAGCATATTGTCTGTGGCTGTTTCCACAAATTTGGGTTGCATATTCCTTAGAGGGTTACACTATTGACCCAAAGTTCTGTGAGGCTCAGACGGTTCTACCAGAGGCTCCAAGAGAAAAAGATGGCCAGTCTCCCCCCATGAAATTTACCATCATGGACCTTGTAAACCTATTGGAGGGTTACTTTGAGTCAAAACTGACCCAACAGCAGTGAGGTTTTGGTTGGCTGGTTGGTTGGTTTAGATACTTTCAGGTATTTTGCTGTTACAGACAATTCAAATGATCTTTCCTGCATATGCTCTGTAAAATAGATTTGGCCATTTTTTAATGGATTGATAGAAATAAAATTATAGAGTCAAGAAACACGTTCATCATACCAGCACATTATGGGAGTTTTTGTTTTCAAATATAATTGTCAATGTTGTTATATACTGTTGAGTCAGAACTGACTCACAGCTGACCCTTGAGGGAGGTTTTCAGAGCCAGTAAATGACAGGTGAGAAGATTGCCATTTTTGCATCCTGGAGCAGTTGGTGGATCCAAAGAGCACGCTTTTGGGCTGACAGTGAAACAACTCCTTATCACTAAGCCACCAGAACTCTTTATTATCAACATGAGGGATTCACAATCTTTTTAAAATATCACCAATTTGGGAAAAAGTTATTATTGTTTTGTTTTCCTTCTTACTAAATTGAGCATATCTATTTGTCACTGGATATACTTAATAAATTGAGCGTGTCTCATTGCTATTCATACTTTTATTATTTCCTCTTTTTAATTATCTTTTTTTGAAACTAATCTTTTAGTAATTTTCTTTTATGATATCAAGATTTTTCTCTTCTGTATAGGAAGATTACTTAATTTACTTTCTGTAGAATATTTAATCCTTCTAATTCAAAATTATTTCTAAAAAACCGTTCCTTATATTGTCCTGATATTTTTCTATATGAAATATTTATCTATTCTTTGCATTAAAAGTCTTCTTTTTTTAATAGAGTGATTTGGAAATCTAACTTGTATTGCTAGGAAATGTTGATATTTGAATGTTTGTTAAATAAATATGTCAACCTAAAATTTTCCCATAGGTTCAATTTATTCCAACACAGTCCTTGGGTGGTTTTTGATGCTGCTTACCATCAAGGGAAAATTAACTCATAGCTGACCCTGCAGTGGATTTTCAGAGGTGGTAAATTGCACATGAGATTTCCTATCTTTTTCTTTTGGAGCACTGATGTATACAAACTTTGGTGTGGCAGTGCAATTCCTTACCCCTGAGCATCAGAGCTCTATCTTTTTTTAAGCAGGTGACCATTTTTTGTCCTAGCTGGTTAAAATATCACTTCCCTATACTAAACTGTCATTTCTTGTTAAGACCCTTTCTAGTCCTCTGCTCTCTTTTATTATTATACTTTTAATTACTGGAGTCTTAAAGTATCTTTCTATTTTAGGTCCATATGTGAAAAATCTCTTTGGAAATTTTTGAGTACTTTGTCTTCTAGATGTATTTTTTTTTAAACACCAAATATTAAAGACTCTCTTTACTGCCTTTGAGGCTGCCTAAAAGATATTCAAGAAAACAAAAATTCTTACCACTGGATAAATAGGCAACGTTATGACAGATGGAGAAAAGATTGACGTTATCAATGATTTAATCACGCTTGGATCCACAATTATCACCCTTGGTACCAGCAGCCAGGAAATTAGGAGATGTAGACCTTGGATAAAATGAAGTGACACAGTAATGGGGAAAATGAGGGTAAGTGTGTTAGAGACGGTGAGATTGGCTCAGGGTAGTACAGGGCTCATTGCTATTGTACATAGGGTCGTGATGAGTCACAAATGACTCAACAGCACACAACAATAACATTGCACTAGAAAAGTCTGCAGTCAGAGACTTCTCCAAATTATTGAGAAACATTGATGTCAGTTTGAGGACCAAGGTGCATCTGACTCAGGCCATGGTCTTTCTGATCACTTGCTATGCATCTAGGAGTTGGACCATGAATAAGGATGACAAAATTGAAGTCTCTGAGCTGTGGTGTTGAAGAGTACCAAACTTCCCATGGACTGACAAAAGAACAAACAAATATGTCTTGGAGAAAGTGCAGCCAGAACTCTCTTTGGAGGCAAAAATAAGAAAGCTTTGTCTCACATACTTTGGGCATGTTGTTAGGAGAGGCTATTCTTTGGAGAGGGACATTATGTTTGGAAAGGTGGAGAGTCAGCGAAAGAAAGGAAGAACCTCAACAAGGTGGATTGACACAGGGATTGCTGCAGTGGGCTCTAGTGTGTCAGAAATTGTGAAGATGGCACAGGAAAGGACAGGGTTCATATGTGTTTTTCATAGGGTCACTATGTGAACTGTACAGCATATAACAACAATAAAAGATGTTAAAAACAGACCACATTTTAGTATTATATTTTTGGTCTTCATTCATTCATTGATACACATTTTCTTCCCTCTGCCTCCCTCAATTCACTTTGTAATGCATCTCTTGCTCCAGATTTTCATACACCATTTACATCGATTACATCTGGAAATTTTTATTTCCAGATTTGCCATACACCCAATATCCAATCATCTATTCCTTTCATCTAGTCCCTTCTTCTCCCATTCCAGCGTAGTGTTCATTAACTATTCCTTCTTTCCCTACTCTTCTCCCATATTAATTTTATTTTTATAACAGTATAAATTATATGCAGTATTTGTCCTCTTGTCTCTGAGATAGTTCACTCAGTATAATGTCTTCTCAGCTCCATGAAATATTGATGTTGTGTTTTACAAATTAATTATCTTTCCAGTGCTGTGTAATATTCTATTGGAAACACCACGGTTTGTCTATCTATTGTTTGTTGACAGGTACTTGGACTGCTTCTATCTCTTCACTATTATGAATAAGGATACAATTAATATGAGTGTGCATATACCTGTCTGCACCATGGCCATGGTTTTTTTTTTAGGATATATTATCAGTAATGGATAGTTGGGTCAAATGGTTTTTCTATTTCCAGCTTTTTGCAAAAATGTTGGAGTACTCTTCATAGTGGTTGTACTATTTTACATTCCCACCACAAGAATTCCAATCTCTCCACATTCATTCTGATATTTGTTGTTTACTGCCTTATTGAACTTTGCTACTGTTTTGGGGATGAAATTATAACTCTTTGTTTTTTTAAAAAATTTGCATCTCTCTGATAGCTAGAGATTTTGAACATTCCTTCATGTGTTTGTCTTCCATCTGAATTTCTTGTTTGGTGAAGTGTCTATTCATTTTTTGTGTTCATTTTGTGATTGGGTGACTTGCCTTTTTCTTATTGAGGTGCTAGAGTATTCTATAAATATTAGATGTGAATCAGTTTAATTTCTCTACAATAGTAAAGAGAACATAGGGTATGAAATAAGGAAAAACCAATACCAATTCAAATAGCTAATAAGATGATGAACTACTTTAGAACAAATTTAAGTAGAGACACAAAAGACCTAGACAAAGACAATTATGAAAAAAATAGCTAGACAAATGGAAGAATATATTATGGTCAGGATAAGAAGATATAATAATGTGAAAATGACAATTCTATCAAAAGCAATCCACAAATTCAGTTGTCTGAATATAGACACTAATTCTACTCTTCAAGGAAATGGAAAAAGCAACTTCCAATTTTGTTTTAGTGGTCCATGGTATGTTCAAGCTTCTTCTCCAGCACCACAACTCAAAAGCATTGATTCTTCTATCATACCTACTCATTGTCCAGTTCTCCTTGCAAGTAATTGTGAAGACCATACCTTGAATCAAGCAGGCCTTAGTCTCCAGACTGATATTGGTATTTTTTAGTACTTTGAAGAGGTCCTTGACAGCAGAATTCTCTATTACAATTTGTCTTTTTATATCCTAACTGTTGGTGTCAAGAGTGTTAATTGTGGATCTGACCAAGCTGAAATTGTTAACAATCTCAATCTCTTCTCCATCATGGCTCAGTAGTGAGAATATTTGTCTTCTTGGTAGTAAGCGTCAATCCATATTGAAGACTGCAGTCCTTGACCATCTGCAGCAGATACTTTAAATCCTCCTTAGTTTGGGCAAGCAAAGTTGTGTCATCTGCATAATGTTGGTCATTGATGAGTCTTCCATTCTGATGTCACATTCTTCCTCACAAAATCCAGCCTCCTGAATGATTTGTTCTGCATGTAGATTGAAAAGGTATGGAGAAAAGGTGCATCCCTTTTACACACACACACACACACACACCCCTTTTCTGATTTTGAGCCACACAGTGTTTCCTTGCTTTGTTTGAGGACTGCTTCCTGGTCCTAGTTTTGCATGAGCATAATCAAGTGTTCTGTGATTCCCATTCTTCTCAAGGTTAGCTTCAATTTATTGTGATCCACACAGTCAGACGCCTTTGCATAGTCAATGAAATGGAGATGGACACACTTCTGGTACCCTTTGCTTTTGGCCAAGATCCATATGATATTGGTGATAATGTCTCTAGTGCCACAACTTCTAGATACGACCTTTATTTCTGATACTTATTAATATGATTAAATAGGGAGAATACATATATTTAAAGGAATACTTCTCCCCACCCCCAGAAATAACATGTGTTCTTCTCAGAGAATCAGTAGGCTAAATTGGCAGTATCCAGCAGGATAATGGAGTAAGGACCTGGAAATCAGCTTCTTCAAAGATTATAGCAAGACAACTTAAACAGTAGTTCTGTCCTGTAGTGCATGGAATCATTGTGAGTTGGAAATGACTCAGCAGAAATTTTTAGTGTGTTTATAATAGCCACAGAACCAAATATCTCTGTCTAGATATCTGTATATAAATGACAAAATATGAAATCATTGCTATTGTTTTTGTTAGGTGTTATGAAGTTGATTACAACTCACAGTGACCCTATGAATGACAAATTTGAGCTTTGCCCTGTTCTGTACATCCTCACAATCTCTGTCCTACTCAATTCTGTTGTGATAGTCACTGTGTTATTCTGTTTATTGAGTATTTTTTCTCTCCTTTATTGACCCTTTCCTTTTCCCCAGTATGATGCCTCTTTCTGAGCACTAGCTCCTCCTGATAGTATGTTCAAAATAAGTGAGACAAAGTTTTACCGTCCTTGCCTCTACAAAGCACTCTGGTTTCACTTCCTTCAAGAGAGATTTTTTTTTCTCTTTTAGCAGTCCATGGTCTGTTCAGTACTTTTCTCTAACACTTCAATTCAAAGTCTTTGATTCTTCTTCTGTCATTCATTGTCCAACTTTCAGGTGAAAGGCAAATTTAATTGTAAATACCATGCCTTGCATCTGGTGCACGTTAGTCTATAAATTGACATCTTTATTCTTCAGCACTTTGAAAAGGTCTTTGAAAGCAGACTTCCCCAGTGTAACAAGGCTCTTGATTTTTGAGTGCTGCTTGTGGTTGATTGTGGATACAAGTAAAATGAAAATCTTGCCAACATGAATCTTTTATCCATCTATCACGATGTTAACTCTTGGTCTAGTGATGAGAAATTTTGCTTTCCTGATGTTGATATGCAATCCATATTAAAGGCTACCATCTTTTATTTTCCTCCTCTTTACATTGTGCAAGCAAGATTGTATCATCTTCATAATACAGGTTATTTATGAGTCTTCCTCCACTCTTGATGCAACAAGTTTCTTCACGTAGTCTAGTTTTTCTAGTTGTTTGCTAAGCATATAGATTGAATAGGTAGGGAGAAATCATGAACCCTAATGTATACTTTTTTTATTTCAGACTATACACTGTTTCCTTGTTGTTGTTTTTGTTATGTGCTGTCGAGTCGCTTGCGACTCATACCTACCTTATGGACAACAGCCCTAAACTCTGCTGTCCTGTGCTAATCACACTGTCCCTATCTCTCCCATCCCAATTACCCCAGTCACTGAATTCATCCACCT
>NW_006399851.1:6160649-6162151 GCF_000299155.1 Elephantulus edwardii | reverse complement strand
ATTTTGGTTCCCGTGGATTTGGTTTAATTTTCCTCAACTTTAGCTTGAACTTGCGTACGAGTAGTTTTTGGTCTGTTCCACAATCAGCTCCTGGCCTAGTTTTCACAGCTGATATTGCGCTTCTCCAGTGGTTCTTTCCACAGATGTAGTAGATCTGATTCCCATGCATACCATCAGGTGAAACCCATGTATATAACCTGCGTTTATGCCTCTTAAAAAAGGTATTTGCTATGAATAAGCCATTGATTGTGCAAAATTCAATCATTCTCTCTGCAGCTCCACTTCCGTCACCAAGTCCATGTTTTCTAACTACTGAATCTTCTTCTCTGTTCCCAACTTTTGTATTCCAGTCACCCATCATTATCAATGCATCTTGATCGCATGTATCTTTTAATTTCAATTTGACACTGCAGGGTTCATCCCATGCTCGCTTATTTCCCTTTTTTGTAATTTCATTTATGAGTAAAAAATCCCCTGATTCTCATGATCCAGAATATATTTACTCATTTGTTAATTCTTATTGTAAACATCAATAGCAACACAAGACTTTTAAAAAATATCTTTATTAGTTTTCAAACAATAATTCATTTACACTGTGTCTCAATCATGGACATTATATTTCATACAATCATTCATATATTCTGTATCCAGTATAATTACCAGTGATATTACACCATCTTTGCACGTCCCTATTGAATCCTTCCCATTCCCTTGTCCTCCACCAGTCCACCCACTAACCTCTGTTATCTTAGTGATTTCCACCCTTTCCCCTTTCTCATCCTTTTTTTCTTTGTCCCTTCCTCTCTTGAACATTTATACACAGCTTACTAGTCATCCTTCTATTTTTACAGTAATGGTCTTATGTAGTATTTGTTCTTATGAGACTGATTTCTCTCAGCATAATATTCTCTAGACTTTCCCATGTTATATAGTATTTTGCAAAATATTTATTCCTTAATGCTGCGTTTTATTCCATTGTGTGAATGTATCACAATTTCTCAATGCATTTGTTTATTGATGGACATTTCCATATTCTTGCTATTGTGAATAATGCTGCTACTATAAACATAGGTGTACATTTCTGCATTTGTGGGTCAATTCTAATTTCCTTGGGGTATATTCCTAATGGTGCAAATTCTGGGTCATATGGGATTTCTGTGTTCAGCATTTTGAGGAAGTGACAAACGGTCTCCCAGAACAGTTTTATCATTTTACAATTTAAGCAGTAATGCCTGAGAGTTCCATTTTCCCTATATCCTCTCTAACATTTATTGCTTGCTGTCCTAGTGAACTTTTTACTACACCCACTAGGGTAAGATGTTATCTCATTTAAAAAAAAGATTTTAAAAAAGCAATTGAAAAGTTTATTTGGAAAGAAAAGAGACTCCAATTAAGCAAAGCTCTTCTAAAAAATAAAAATGAAGTGAGAAGCTACACCGCAGTGGTGGTAAAGACAGCATGGTACTGGTACACTGAGACATATAGATCAATGGAATAGAATT
>NW_006399851.1:6158762-6160174 GCF_000299155.1 Elephantulus edwardii | reverse complement strand
TCAGATAAGGGACTTATATCCAGAGTTTATAAAATATTTGAGCACCACAACAAGATAAAGGTAAATAATCCAATAGAAAAATGGGCTCAGGATATGAACAGGCACTTCACTGAAGAAGACTTTCAGATGGCTAACAAGCACATGAAGAAATGTTCAAAATCCCTAGCTCTAAGAGAGATGCAAATTAAAACAATTATGAGATATCATCTCACTGCAGTCAGAATAGCAAAATTTAACAGAACAACAAGCAACAAATGCTGGCGAGGTTGTGGAGAAACTTGAACCCTTATTCACTGTTGGTGGGAGTGTAAAATGGTGCAACCACTGTGGAAGGCGGTATGGCGGTATCTCAAAAAGTTGCAAATAGTAAAAAAAAAAAAAAAGTTGCAAATAGAGATACCATTTGATCCAGCAATTCCACTACTGTGAATATACCCCAAAGTACCATAACTGACATTGAAGCAGATATATGCACACTCATGTTTATTGCAGCTTTGCAAGGAGTTGGAAACAACCTAAGTGCCCATCAACAAAATTAATGGATAGAGAACTGTGGTATATTCACACAATGGAATACTAAGTTGCATTGACAAACAGGGAACTCATGCAATATTATTTAAAATGGGTGACCCTGGAGGACATTATAATGAGTTAAGTACCTCAGTCACAAAAGGACAAATACTGCATTGTGCCCATGTTGTAAACCAGGACTGACCTTGGGGTTGGTGAAAGACTGAGGAAGATGAGTTCAATAATGTATACTCACTGAAACAGATGAGGGAGAAAACTTTTTAAAAGGGATATGTGATTAGGTATTTTTATCATGACAGGAGTCTAGAGTGAAGGTTACATGGTGGAGTGGACCTGGGGGAGGGTTTGTAAAACAATGAAAGAATTTTTCTTTTACTTTTCTAAGAGGGTAGTGTTCTGGGGGGGGGTTGGGAGGGGAGAAATGTGCAACAATGAATGAATGGAAATCCAATGTCTCTGCATATTTTTCCTGAAATTAATAATAAATTCAAATTTAAAAAAATTAAGTTAGAGTAAGGAAGGCAATGGATTTGTAACTGCTCATGCTAATAACACTATATCTTGGCATGGAGGAGGAATAGTGGAACTATATCCACATTTACAATATTCTTCTTACCAAAACCATTTAGGAAAATAGGAACTGCATTGGAACATGTATCTCTGGATTGGAAATTATCATATTGTTAATATTTCTAGCCTTAAATTTAAAAGATAATATTGTTCAAAATGATTTGTTATATATTTGTTTAAATTTTCCCCTCTTTTAACAACTGGAATCTAGAGGGAAGAGAAAAGACCAGAGAATGGCCAAAATTATTGGGGCAGCTATTGCTGCCAGTTTAGGGCCTGTGTCAGGAAAAGGAAGTCTTACTCATAAACAA
>NW_006399851.1:6146315-6156801 GCF_000299155.1 Elephantulus edwardii | reverse complement strand
TAGAAAAAAAATGAAGTGAGAAGCACAGTACTCCTTGACCTCAAAATCTTCTATACAGCCAAAGTCACCAAAACAGCATTGTATTGTTGTCATGAAAGATACATAAATCAATGGAATAAAATTGAGAACCCACAAATTAACTCATCTATGTACAGTCAGTTGGTATTGACAAGGAATAAAATCTATTAATGAGGAACTGAGAAGCTTTTCAACAAATGGAGTTGGCAAAACTGGACATTGGCCTGCAGAAAACAGAAACAAGATTCACATCTTGTACCTTACATAAAAATAAATTCAAAGTGGACAAGAGACCTAGGGGTTGCAGCCTAGAAGATACAAATTTAACTAACAAGTTAAAAGTGCATGAGTCAAAAAGTGAAAAGCAATAATTTTCTGAGTAGAGATACATCTTCAAGGATATGAACATGTACGGCTAAGCACAATTGATAAGAGTGCATCTAAATTCCAAAATCAATCTCCATAATAGTCTATGTGTTTCCTACTGCCAAGGGGGCCCTTTAGAGTAGTGAGAGAAGATCTTCACCCTGAAACCCACAGCGTCCCTTTTCAGCCGGAAGTAGCTAAGAGAATACGCCATCCCCTTTTCCTTATGACTCAGGGTGAAGTCTCTCTCAGGGAGGAGTGATAGGGAATGGCAAAGGACACACTGACAAAGAAGATTAATCAGAACTGGCTTTGACAAGCACTGTGGCAATTGGACAATTAAAACAGACATGGAGGGGAAAGAAGAACGAACTGGGGAGCAGGGTGGAGAAAACAGTGCAACAATGAATGAATGAAAACCCAAAATCTCTGTAAATGTTCATTAAAACTAATAACATTTAATAATAATAAAAAAAAGAAAAAAAATAAAAGAGACCTAGGGGTAACTTGCAGATCTTAAGAGCTAAAATGGGACCAAACTTAGAATCCCTAGCTTATGGCATATGTCGTCCTGCAAATACAGCCAGAAATACATAACTAGGAGAGGGAAAAAAAGCAATGAGTGGAACTTTTTAGAAATTAAGTCCTTTTGGCATAAAAATCTTTTTTATATAGGAGGAAAAGAAAGCCTACAGCTCAAAGTCAAACATTTGGCAATGACAGTTTAGACAAGGCTTTCATAATGAAAGTTTACAGAATACTATAGGGCCTCCACAAGGAAAAAAAAATAATAACAAAATGGGCAAAAGACATGAAAAGACCTTTCACAAAGAAAGACATTTGGATGGCCAGCAGATCCATGAAGTGCTCAAAACTTTATACATTGTAAGTTGGAAAAATAGCTGGATTTTGTATCATACAATCCTCCCATTTTCCTAATGAGAAGATCCTAGTCCACAGTGTGTAAGTTGCCAAAGGGAAGACTCATGTTATTAGAAGAAAGAATTTAAAATGCCAAGACTTCAAATGTTAATGTTGTGTGAGAGGGTTTAGAAAGGACAGAAAATATAATAAATAATATCAATAAGAAGATATAGGAAATTTCTAAGAGTTTTGAGCTTGATTTTTCTCTCTCAATTGCTCTGGTCATCTGACTTAAAACAATGCATTTTGTCAGCATGGCATGTGGATATAATATGGACAAAGGCCAGAAAAATTAGTAATAGTCCCCATGTGATAACACAGCCTTCAGAAAACGGAAGAATCTAGTGTTTCATCATCAATTTTCGTTTCCACAGTTATGAAAACAGCCAAGTTCTTAGAGATTATTAGTTTTTTTAGCTCTAGTTACATGGAGTACAAATAAAGGGTTTTTCCTTTGTTTTGTTTTTTTGTTGTTGTTTGGTTTTTTTTTAGTTCATACATATCGTCAGCGTCTTTTGTGACTTTGTCAGTCATGTTGTTAAATGCTATCAAGTGAATTATTACTCATAATGATCCTTTGGCCAACAGATCTGAAACTTGCCCTCATAATCTCTGTCATGCTTAAACCCACTGTGATAGTCACTGTGAGCCCATCTAATTGAATGTCTTCTTCTCTTTCAATGATCATCTATCTTCTCTAGCATGTCTTTTTCCTAGGACTGATTCAACCTGGAAAAATATGTGCAGTGAAATTTCACCATCCTTGTTTCTAAGGAACACTTTGGCAAGTCCGTACTTTTATCCAACACCACAATTCAAAGGCATGGATTCTTCTTCTGTCATCCTTATTTATCCAACTTCCAGATGCAAAGGAAGAAATTGAAAAATGACATGACTTAGATCAGGTGCACTTTAGTCTTTAAACTGGCATCCTTGCTCTTTAGCACTTTGGAGAGGTTTTTAACAGTAAATTTAAGCCATAGGAATAGAAATTAATAAAATCAAGATGATCAGAGTGTTACAAGCCCTTCCATTTTAACCTCTGAGTTTGAACACTGACAATTACATATACATGCTGAAAACTCCTTCACTAAACCTCTTCTGTGCTTCCTCTCCTCTTCGTTATGTGGATTTGGGACCCTGATTCAACACACTGATAGCTCTGGTTTCCCTTTTTGTAATATAGTTAGACTAGAGAGGAGGAAGGCTTTTCTTCGAAAAGCAGGGTTACCATCAGGAAGGATGAACCGTGGGACTTGGGAACTAAAAGAAGTGTTTGTTTTTTTTTAAAAATAGTATTACGTGCTTTTCATCAAAATTGTAAGGAGAGAGCTCTGTGGACCTAGTGGACAGAACATTATGCTACCAAGTCAAAGGTGGGTGATTTTAATCTGTGGCCCTCAGACCTGGTTTTAACTGTTTTTGGTCAAACATTCTTCTGTCTGTTATAGCATTGGTCTGTCCATTTGCTGTACAGAGGTAACTTATAGTTGCTGTGATGCTAAACACTGTGATACTAATGAGTCAAATGCGTTAATGGTTACCCATGGTGGACAGTGTTTGGTGGAGCTCCCCAATTAAAACAAGCTTGGAAGTAGGAGTGGCATCCACTTCCAAAATAGTTTGCCTCCGGAAACTCTATGAACTTCGAAAAATGATGAAAGTTATAAAAGTGTTCAAGTCCTTCATTCATAGGGTTGCTATGAGCCATCTATGACTTGACAGCACTTAACAACAACAACAAGGCCTGTTAGCAACACAATGCACATATGTTGTGGGTTAAAATATCCAATAGGCTCTATTTGGAATTTTTGTGGACACAAATGTTTAATACACTTGGGTGGTTTATATTAAGACTGAAGGTTACAATCCATTTAGAGGCATTCTGGGGGGGGAAAACCAAGTGAACTACTCCTTTAAATACAGCTAGGGAAAAATCTCACAGAATTCAGTGCTATCCAGATCATCTTGAGTTGAGAGTTGACTGTATGGCAGCTGTGGAAGCGACCTAGTCTTAAGTTGTTCAAAAGCTAACCGAAAAGCTGTACATCTGCAGATGGAATCTACCAGCGTTTCTGCCTAAGAATGATGGCAGCCTTCAGTTGCCATTTATAGCCTTGGAAAGACGATGGAGTCACTGCGATGTGGAATCAACTCATCAGCAGTGAGTTTGAGGTTTATTTATTTTTTAAAACACACACATAGCTGTTGATTATATGGGAAAACAACTTTATAATCAATAATTCAACTAACTTTTGAACTCAACAGCTTGTTGAGTTCTAGTGCCTAAGATGTTATCACTGTAATGCACTGCTGAGTCAGAACTGACTCAAAGCTCCAGTGGTTTTTTCAGAGGCTAAAAATCTCCTAAAAGTCAATTGCCTATCTTTTTCTCAAAGAATAGCTGGTGAGATTGAACTCCCTGCCTTTGGCTTGGGAATGTAACTCCTTACCACTAAGCCACCAGTGCTCCCTGAAGTGTCTATATTTGGATCAATTAATGATTATTATTATGAGCTGTTGAGTTGGAACTGACTCATAGCTGACCCTTTTTTCAGAGGTTGTAAGTCATATGGGAAGTGATTGTCCATCTCCTTCCCATGGAGCAGCTGTTGGATTTGAACCATGTGCTTTTGAGTGGACAGCACTCCTTATCACTAAGCTATCAGAGTTCCCTGTATAATGATGTACTACTTTAATAAAAACGTACAACTTTGGAATCCCTATTCAACAGTTCTTCTCTGTCCTATAAGGTTGCTATGAGTTAGAATCATCTCAACAGGGCCTAGAGATGTAGCTTGATGGTAGAGCATGGTGTCTCATGAGCTGTGAATCTCAGTTTGGTGTTTCATTCCTGGTCCTAGGTAGAATCATCTCAACAGTAGTGGAATTGTAATAAAAATATAATTGGCAATGGGAATGATGATTGCAACCAAAACCACATTCTGTGGACATGTGTCACTCACAAATCTTTATCTCAATTCAGGATTTATGGATATTAAAATTAGAGATGTAGGAAATATACATTTGACTGTGTGATTTAAGGAATTGGAAATAATTTCTAAATTGTTTTATTGAGAAGAGCATCTATAAAATTTCCATTTCACAAAATGTTGATTTATTGCTTAAATAATCATGGAATAAAGATTCTAACCACGAAATACTTATTAGCCTCCTATAAGAGGATCTTCATATCACCCTAGGCATTACAAGAAATCTTTTCATATATATAAATATTTTTGTTGTTGTTGTTGTTATGTGCCGTCGAGTCGCTTTCGACTCATAGTGACCCTATGTACAACAGCTCTAAACTCTGCTCTGTCCTGTGCCAATCACACTGTCTCTGACACTCCCATTCTGATTACCCCATCACTGAATAAGTCCACCTCATAGAGGGCCTTCCCCTCTTGCGCTGCCCCTCCACCCTCCCAAGCATGATGTCCTTCTCCAAGGACTGGTCTCTCCTTACAAAATGTCCAAAATATGTTAGATAGAGCTTCAGAATCCTTGCCTCCAAAGAGTCAACCGGTTTAAACCTTTCCAGCATGAATATGTTTGTTTTCCTAGCAGTCCATGGTACTCTCAATACTCTTCTCCAGCACCAAAGCTCAAAGGCATCTATTCTCCTTCTATCCTCCTTGGTCATTGTCCAACTCTCTGATGTATAACAAGTGATTGCAAAGACCATGGCCTGTATCAGATGCACCCTAGTCTCCAGAGAGGCACCATTGCTCTTCAGTACTTTAGAGAGGTCCCTAATAGCAGACTTTCTAATGGCAATGCGCCTTTTAATTTCCTGGCTACTGGTACCAAGAGTGTTGACTGTGGAGCCAAGCAAACTAAAGCGGTGAACAATTTCAATCTCTTCACCATCCATCCTGATGCTGCCAATTGGTCTAGTGGTGAGACTCTTTGTCTTCTTGACATTGAGCCTCAACCTATATTGGAGGCTGCAGTCCTTGACCCTCTGCAGCAGGTGCTTCAGGTCCTCCTCATATATATACTTATATAAATTTTTTATGATTGGGAGCATGTAAACCCCTTATCTCCCCATTTATCAAAGACAAGAATATTCTTAAGAAATAAGTCTTTTCTTTCTTTTCACCCAACAATGTCAACATGTTAACAAATGATTAAGTTTGAATCAAAACCAAATACTATTGTTTAGAAGAATCAACCAAAAAGAAAAAAGTTAGGTTTGATGTAGATGGATTCAAACATATCTAGTTGTCATAATAACAAAGAATGAACAGAAAAATGTCCTCCAGGTAGATTACATTTTTATGTGTTTTTCATTTTAAAAACTGTCACAATGAAAGTTTCTCTTTAGATTTATAGAGCTTCAGACTGCTTAAATTGTTCCCATAACTCCCATTAACATCAATGGGCCTCGTGGTGAGAAAAGAATAGTCCCCAGAGTATATATAAATGACATTCCAAAATGAATCCTATAAATTTTACTACATTATGAATCTTTTCATTATTAGTCCACTTCATATCCGAAATAAGAATTTTGGCATGAGTGAAACATTTTTAAAAGTAACTTACCTGTTTTTGAAAACTGATGCCATTGATTGCAACTCATCTGACTGTTTAGTTACTTTTAACTGAGCTCTGACGGCTTAGTGGTAAGTAGTTATACAGCCAACCCAAAGGCATGAGGTATATGTCCATCAACTGATCCATGGGAGAAAGATGAGCAATCTCTTTCCGTGCAATATACAACCTCTGAAAAATCCCCTGGATGGTTAGCTGTGGGTTGGTTCTGACATTACAGCATGCACCACCACCAACAAAAACACCACCACCACCACCATCACTTACTATTGAAACCATTACAATTCATGGTGACGTTGTATATATTACAGCAGCATAGAGTTGTCAGTGGCTTATATTTTAGTAGATTCCTATGCCTTTCTTATATGTTTCCAGAAGGACTTGAACTTCCACTCTCCAGTTAACAGCCAAGTGCTTTACTATTTACACCCTCCGGGGACTCCAGGACTTCATTATTAATAAAATTACACATAATAATATATGTTGTTGTTGTTGTTATGTGCCATCGAGTCGCCTACGACTCATAGTGACCTAGTCCTTTTCTACCTGCCTCCACCTACCTATCACTACATACATGCACATAGGAACACACATGTGTGAAGCGGTGCACACACACAATATGTTGTTGTTGTTATGTGCCGTCGAGTCGCTTGTGACTCATAGCGACCCTATGTACAACAGCCCTAAATTCTGCTCTGTGCTGTGCCAATCGCACTGTCTCTGACACTCCCATCCCAATTATCCCAGTCACTGAATCAATCTACGTCATAGAGGGCCTTCCTCTCCTGCGCTGTCCCTCCACCCTCCCAAGCATGATGTCCTTCTCCAAGGACCGGTCTCTCCTCACAACATGTCCAAAGTATGTGAGACGGAGCCTCAGAATCCTTGCCTCCAAGGAGCCACCTGGTTTAACCCTTTCCAGGACAAATCTGTTTGTTTCCCTAGCAGTCCATGGTATTCTCAATACTCTTCTCCAGCACCACAGCTCAAAGGCATCAATTCTCCTTCTATCCTCCTTGGTCATTGTCCAACTCTCTGGTGCATAACAAGTGATTGGGAAGACCAAAGCCTGTATCAGACGCACCTTAGTCTCCAGAGAGATACCATTGCTCTTAAGTATTTTGGAGAGGTCCCTAACAGCAGACTTTCCCATGGCAATGTGCCTTTTGATTTCCTGGCTGCTGGTGCCAAGACTGTTGACTATGGAGCCAAGCAAACTAAAGCTGTGTACAATCTCAATCTCTTCACCATCCATCCTGATGCTGCCAATTGGTCTAGTGGTGAGAATCTTTGTCTTCTTGACATTGAGCCTCAATCTATATTGTAGGCTGCAGTCCTTGACACTCTGCAGCAGGCGTTTCAGGTCCTCTTCAGTTTCAGCAAGCAGGGTTGTGTCATCCGCGTAACACAGGTTGTTGATAAATCATCCACCAATCTTGACCCCACATTTCTCCTCATAGAGCCCCACCTCCTGGATAATCTGTTCTGCATATAGGTTGAAAAGGTATGGAGATATGATGCATCCCTGGCATACGCCCTTCCCAATTCTGAACCATGCAGTGTTCCCTTGCTCTGTTTTGAGGACTGCCTCCTGGTCCAAGTATAAGTTTTGCATTAGAATGATCAAGGGTTCTGGGAATATATAGTAAATAGTAAATAGGAAGAAAATAGGAAGTGTAGCTATTGTAACTACTTGGTAACTTTATTCACTATCTAGAGAAGATTAGATGTCACAGATTTTCATTTTGATCAAGACGTGAGGTCTTATAATGCTAGTTTTTCCAAAAGGCTCCTGAAGTTAATATTTTTCTTTAACCATTGCATTATTTAGTAAAAATAAAAACAAACCCATCAACAATGTATTGCTCTTGAATTGGAGCTGATCTTCCTGTGGATTTTCAGAGGCTATAAATTACATGGGAGGAGATTCTTATCTTTCTCCTGAAGATCTGCTGGTGGATTTGAATCACATGCCTTTGGGTTGGCAGGACAACTCCTCATCTACTAGGTCACTAGTTATTGTTGTTGTTAGGTGCCATCGAGTTGTAGACGACTCAGAGCGACCCTATAAATGAAAGGCCTGAGCACTGTTCGTACATAAGAGTTTCTGGAGGCAAGCCATTTCAGAAGTGGATGTTCCTCCTGCTTCCAGGCTTGTTTTAGTTCGGGAAGCTCCAACCAACACTGTCCACAATGGGTACCCATTACCATGTTTGGCACAACACTGTCACAGTGTTCAGCATCACAGCAACCATGAGTTACCTCTGTACAGCAATGCACAGACCAGGCCACTAGAGTTGCTTATTATTTAGTTGTTGTTGTTAGGTGCCATTGAATCAGAACTGAGTCATAGCTGACCTTCTAGCAGATTTTCAGAGGCAGTAAATTGCATGGGAGGTGACTGCTCATCCTTTTCCTGATGAGCAGCTGGTGGATTTGAACTCGGTGCCTTTAGGATTGCTGCACACCTTCTTATGACGGGGCCACCATCTTTCATTAATTTGTATAACTACATGGCAAATATCAGCTGTATTTGGAAAACTTAGGTGGAGAAGTTTTTAGCTAATATAGCTTACTCAGCTATAGAAAAATTTTTATTACTTATACATTATTGGTATATCTATCTATCTATCTATCTATCAATAAATAAATGAATGAATGAATAAATAAATAAATAAAATAACCCAAAAGTAAACTCACTGTTGCCAAGTCAGTTGCAACTCACGACCACTCTCCATGAGGTGTGTTGTTAGGTCCCATTGACTCAATTAAGACTCATATAGACCTTAAATCTTGAGTAGATGGATTTATCTTTCTTCTAACGATTGGCTCATAACTTTGACTCATAAGCTGATGCACCATTTGGTCAGCATTATCCTCACATAACAATAGGGAGCCCTAGTGGTTCTGTGGTTAATCTGCTAACCAAACGGTTGATGGTAAAACTTACTAATGGAGAAAGATGTGGCAGTCTGACTCTACAAAGATTTACAGTTGCAGAAACCCTATATTGCAAGTTCTGCTCTGTCCTATAGGGTAGCTATGGGTCAGAATTAAATGAAGAGCCTCAGGTTTGACTTGGTTTACAGACACTTGTAAAAACTACATGTAATAGAATTTCAAGTGGCCTAGAGTGGATGAAGCTTCACTTCCAACCCAAAGGCAGGCAGTTTAAATTCACCAGATGATTCTCAGGAGAAAGTCTCTTCTCATCTGATTTACAACTTCTTAAATCAGAGTGTCATATATGAGATAGTTTTGACCCAACAGCAATATATAATATACTACAGCCTAATAAATATACTGAAAAGACTCACTTGGTTGAAATGTATTAAAAATATTCAGGAGGAGAATGGGAATAATATTTTAAATTTTAAAAAGAAAGAGATTTTGATCTAGGAATTAAGATTCTGGAGATGAGATGCCAGATTAAATTATACTTTGTTTGTTTGTTTGTTTTATACTTACTCACTCACTGATTCATTTGTTTGTTGCCATTGAGTCAGTTTCCACTCTAAGCTGACTCTCCATTGAGGAATAACTGGTGAAAATGAACTACTAGAGAAGCTCAGGATTTGGGTTTGCAGGTCAACTCTCTGGAGACAATGTCACTATCTATATTGAAACAATTTGCTAAGATCCTAGCATAATTCAAATGAAATTTAACTTAGGACTGCAATGTTTTTAATATTTTAAAATGATGCTCCCATTAACTATGAATCAATTTACCTTTGCAGGAAGTCACTCTTGAATATACAGATATATTCCTGAGTGTTTGAGCATTCCATTTTATGTGTTAATGATAATGAAATACAAAGTGATTATTCAATATCACTTGAGTATAAAAATAACCAAATATTCAATCTTTGTGTTTAGGATATTTTTGAGAGTCAAGCTGCTCTGTTTTGAGCATTGTAAGCAAATGGATTCTAAACAGAGGCTGTGGGTGATGATGTTGAGGCAAGTGAAGTTCAAAGAGTAAAGGACAGTTGATGTCTTGAGAGGTGGGAAAAGGACAGAGCCATCGCTGATCCCTGGGCGATAAGGACGTGAGACTCCTCAGAACCAGGGAAGTTTCTGGTTCAAGATGGCAGACAGAGCACACACATTTGTCTCCTCTCTTTCCTGAGAGTCCACTGAAATGATAGCAAATACTTGTAAATAAGCATTTGTTCATAATCTTTAACAATAAAGACAACAAAAGAAGCAACACTAAAGGTTAACATATTTTAACAAGATTTGGAGAATTGGGTAACAATTGTCTGAATTGTATAAATTATAGCTTGAAATATGTGTATATTAAGGTACTAGGAAGGTGGAGAATAAGAGGAAGATCTGTAATTAGGCCACCATTGAGGTTTGCCTGGGACTGTCCCAATTTTAGCACTGGAAGTCATGTCCTGAAAGAACTCTCAAACTGGTATAGCCAGCCGCCCTAGCTGAAAGCAGAGTGTTTCAACCTAGCTGAAAGCAGAGACAAAGGCGTGGAGATTGATCTGCTTTCCCTATCTCCTTTCTTTGCCATCATAGTGCATCAGAAGAGACGTACACTATGCTGAGCTGTTTTCTGGATATTACCTGTATAGATAATTTTAATTGGTTTTATTTCCTTTGTTATTTT
>NW_006399851.1:6145647-6146147 GCF_000299155.1 Elephantulus edwardii | reverse complement strand
ATAAAATACAATGTGATACATGAAGTATATTATTATAAAAGAAAAAACAATCATAAACTTCAAAATCAGGGACACACAAATCTGTGCCATAGTGCTTAATTACACAATCCGGTTGTAAGCAGGAATTTAACAGAATAACTGGTAAATTGACAAATATGTTTCATTTAAATATTATTGATTTTGCATTTATTTACTACTTGTTTTTCTGTATAGGTGTATTTGACATAAACCTTAAGGATTCGTACTTACTTTTATGTCTGTGTTGTTGCTGTGTACCATTAAGTCGGAACTTACCTATAGCTGGCCCTCAGGTGGGTTTTCAGAGGCAGTTAATATCTCGGGAGGAGATTGCCTATCTTTCTCCTGTGGAGCAGCGGGTGGACTAAGACAATATGCCTTTGGTATTATTGCAGTGCAGTTTTTTTGCCACTAGGCCACCATAGCTCCTTTATGTCTGTACGTATTAAAATTAAAAAAGCAAAATAAATTTTTATATATAT
>NW_006399851.1:6133258-6144232 GCF_000299155.1 Elephantulus edwardii | reverse complement strand
TATATATATAATATTTGGAAGCAGGAGTGGCATCCATTCCCCAAACAACATGCCTCTGGAAACTCTATGAACTTTGATAAGTGATGATAGTTATTGAAAGGCTTCAGGCCTTTTGTTCATAGGGTTGCTAAAAGTTGTGCTCAACTCGACAGCAATCAACAACAACATACATATGTATTTATTGGAATGTACAAAACTTTAGAAATATTAAGTACTTTGTTCTCCCTTATTAGGCATCTTTGACTAATGTTGTTTGTGTCACCTGTGTCCCACAGCGACCGTTTGTACAGCAACCCTGAACCCTGCTCTGTCCTGAGCCAGTCTCACTAATTTTGACACACCCCAATCCCCATTGCCCCAGTTACTGTATCAATCCATCTCATCTGGGCTATTCCTCTCCCATGCTGTGCCTCCACCCTTCTGAACATGATATCCTTCTCCAAGGACCAGTCTCTCCTGGCCATGTGCCCAAATTAAGTGAGACGGAGATTCAAAATTTTAGCTTGAAAGAAGAAACTTGGTTTCACCTTCTACAAGCAAGTACTTATTTCCTTGGCAGTTCATCGAATGTTCAAAACTTTCCTCCAGTACCACAACTCAAAGGCATAGATTCTTCTGTCATCCTTTGTCCCTGTCCACCTCTCTGACATATAGAAAGTAATTGCGAAGACCATGGCCTGAATCAGGTGTACCTTAGTCTCTAGACTGACATCTTTGCTTTTCAGCACTCTGGAGATGTCCCTGACAACAAATTTTTCTTAATGCAATTTGTCTTTTGATTTCCTGACTGCTGGTGTTAAGAGGTTTGATTGTGGAGCTGAGCAAGTGGTAATTGTTAACAACCTCAATCTTTTCTCCATCTATTATGGTGCTGCCAATTGGCCCAGTGGTGAGAATCTTCGTCTCTTAATGAGTTTCAATGCATAATGAAGACTACAGTCCTTGACATTCTGCAGCAAGTGCGTCAGGTCTTCTTCAGTTTCAGCAAGCATGGTTGTGTCATCTGCATAACATAGATTGTTGATGAGTCTTCCTCCAATCCTGATGCCACATTCCTCCTCATGAAGCCCAGATTCCCAAATGATCTGTTCTGCATGTAGACTGAAAAGGTATGGAGACAAGTTGCATCCCTGATGCAATCTTTTTCCTTTCCTGATTTTGAATCCTGGTCCAAATACAGGTATTTGCATACCTCCATTATACAGCATTTCATTTATTTTCCCAATGATTTTGGTCCATGTAAAGCTGAATAGAAAAACATATGTTCTACTCTTAATTAGGTTGAATCACATGTCACTACACAAGTTTTTATTAAGTGAGTTATGTTTGGAAGTTCCTGCTTTCTGTGGGGGGATGGTAAACACGTAAAGCATGCAAGACATAGTACAAAAGACATAGATTTCTCATAATATCTAATGAGAATGGACATCCCCTAATATCAGTTGGTTCACGAAACTCTTAGATTAGAACAAGAGATCATAAAAGCGTGCACCTTCTTAACATGAGCTTCCCGAGAGGTCATCAGAAACAAAAGAAACCTCCAGAGCAGTTTACTGGCACAGGAGCCACAGTCATATACTGAAACATACCAACAATTGTGGAGATAATGAAGGAAAGGGCAATGCTTTGTTCTGTTTATGAAGTCCTCGTGAGCTAGAGGTCGCTTGATGGCAGCCAGCAATAGCAACTATAGCAACAGCAAGAAACCCAGACATTCCTACCAGGGGCTCTGTGATGGACTGCATTGTGTCCCATGTGTTGGAGGGCAACATTAGCAGAATGATGGGGAAATAAGCTCTCATATCCTAAGAACATTCTTGTGCTCCAGTGCACCAATGACAGTGTAAGAAGGTGGAGTGAGAAATGCTTTAGTTCTAAGTTTTCAAATCCATCAGTCATAGTGATGGAAATGCCATCAAAGAGCACTTTGAAGGAAAAAAATATTGAAAATATGACTGAGTCACTTGCATATTATCTTCAGAAAACGAGGCATATTTTACATTTGGGATTTCAGTGAATTATAGTAAGTGGATGGCAGCACAGCACGTTTACTTGTGGGACTAGGTGCAGAAGATATTTAATGTTATTTTGACTGCTAGATGCTATTTAAATAACTGGACTTGAATTTTCTTATAAACTTGAAGCTATTTTAAGGAAACTAATGGTGGCCAGTACTTGGAAAGAGAAAGAGAAGATTATCAACAGGATGGATTGACACAGTGATTTTAACAATGGATTTGAGCATTTCTGAGATCTTGATGATGGCTCGGGAGAAAGCAAGGCTCAGGTCTGTTGTTCATAAAGTTGTTTTGAATTGCAGTTGATTTGTTAGCATCTAACAACAGCAATGACAATGGTCATATTGTAAATTAAGTCAATTATAACTCAAACTCATTTCTGTCTAGTCCGAACCAACACATAACTGACTTTCATAACTGGGGTTTATAAAACTGTAAATCATTTGGGCAGAGATTGCCCATCTTTCTCTCATGGGGTTGTGTTGGATTGAGCTCCTAGAGAGAAGTGGCATTTGGTTGTGCAGAGTAACGCCTTACAAGCCACAATATTGCCTCTCGGCTAAGTTTTGGGGGGCTAACTAAAAGTTTGGTATTTTGCACCTTCCAACTTCTCTGCAGGAGAAAGAGGGACATGTCTTCCCCTTAAGATTTAGATTCTTGGAAACCCAGTAGAAGGTCATTATACTAGGAATTGACTTGAAAACAATGAGTACTGGGAAAAGCAATCTAGTTATGGAATGGAGATTTTGGTAACGGATTATGCAAACATCTTTTCTAACATTTTTATCAATATCCAGAGTTGATAATTTCTTCTGACCAGCTTCAACATATCTATGCACAATTTAGAGTTAACAAAAAATACAGTACCCACATTGTGAAGCAGGAGGTATTTGCCTTTTGGATGCATCTGATAGCCATCTGTCAATGAAGGCTTGCATACTTCTACAATGCTAAAGAAGTTTTAGTGGAACTTCTAGAATAAGGCACACCAGGAAGAAATGCCTACATACAAAAATCAGCCAATGAAAACTCTACAGGCCTCATTGTGTATACAGCCTTTATTAACAGTTTTAAATTCTATAGTTGAAGTGAAAGATTTGCCTACCAGTAAAATAATTTTAAAATAGCAAAATGGTGGTTGATTTTTTTCTTTTTTTTTAAAAAAAAACAACTGTCCTGTGGTGCCATTTTAAAAATCCTTGAAATTAAGCAGTCCCTCTTTCTTTGGAGGGAGACTGTAGAGGTTAATCCATAAGTTATTATAGAGTGACACAGAGACTGGAAAGAAATAGTGCTTATCACTATATCCAGCTCTGCTTTTTCTCTCTCTGGAAGCTGCCCCAGCTGAATTTACTGAAAGCTTATTACAGGGAAAAACTGCAGTATTGAGTTGTCTTGCATCATTTTGTTGGTTTTTTCTAGTTCCTGCTTCAAGATTCAAACATTGCCTTACCTTGTAGAATCGTTTTTCATTGCAAGTTTTTTCCATACCTCTTTCCACCCCCCCCCTTTTTTTTTAATTTCCAAACACAGGACCAGCCATCTCTGTGACACACTCCTTTCTCAGATCTCAGCAATGAAAAACCTATCATTTACTGTCTCCCCTTGCCTCTCCTCCCTCTGAACAGCAAGGAGTTTATTGCTGTAGTTGTCAGATGCAATTTTTCAGGGATCAGATAATCCATTGCCTCAAGTCCATTGATATCTAGGGCATTTGAAAACCGCCCTCTTGGATGGTTCTAAACCATGATGTTGTTTCTGAGAGTTAAGGCTGAGCTGTATTTGTCTCTCTAGTTTACATGAGTGTTATACTGCATGTGGGAAGTATTATTGCCTAGCTAGTTGAGTAATGAGGGACTGAATAAAACTAAGAGAGTGGGAAATAGCTAGGTTATGCTTACAGACCTTCAAGGAGTGTGGGGGTGGAAATTGGATAGGTAAAAATAAGCTAGGTGAATAAGAGAAAACAGAAAACTGACATCCCTGTAGCCTTAGACCCTGTGGGTGAGTGGGAACTCTCAGAATCCTGCTAGCTGTAGAAGACTATTATTATTGTTTGGTGTTATGTGTCATCAACTTGCCTGTGACTCAGAGTCACCCTATTTGCAACAGCTCTGAAGCCTGCCTTGCTCTGAGCCAGTCTCATGGACTCTGAAACACCTACTGCATTACCTCAGTTACTGCGTAAATCCATCTCTTCTGGGGTCTTCCTCTCCTGTGCTGTCCCTCCACCATTCTGAGCATGATATTCTTCTCCAAGGACTGGTCCCTCCTGGCCACATGGCCAAATTATATGAGATTGAGGTTCAAAATCCTAACCTCCAAGGATAAACTTAATTTCACCCTCTCTGAGACAGATCTATTTGTTCTCTTGGAGGTCCATGGCATGTTTAATACTCTTCTCCAGCACCACAACTCAAAGGCATCAATTTTTCTTCTGTCATCCTTAGTCATTGTCCAGCTCTCAGATGCATAACAAGCAATTGCAAAGACGGTGGCCTGAATCAGGCACACACACCTTAGTCTCTAGATTTACATCGTTACTTCTCGGTACTCTGGAAAGGTCCCTGACCGCAGATTCTCCCATTGCAAGTCATCTTTCATTTCCCAACTGCTGGTGCCAAGAGAGTTGATTGTGGAGCTGAGCAAGTTGACATTGTTAATCTCTTCTTCATCCATCATGGTGCTGCCAATTGGCTTAATAGTGACAATCTTTGTCTTCTTGATGTTAAACTTCAGTCCATATTGAAGACTACAGTCTTTGACTTTCTGTGGCAAGTGCTTTAGGTCCTTCTAAGTTTCAGCAAGCAAGGCTGTGTCATTTGCATAATGCAGGTTGTTGATGGGTCTTCCTCCAATCCTGATGCCACATTCCTCCTCATAAAGCTTAGCCTTCCAAATGATCTGTTCTACATATAGACTGGAAAGGTGTGGAGACAGGACACATCTCTGACACACTACTTTCCTAATTTTGAACCATGCAGTGTTTCCTTGCTCTGATCTGAAGACTACTCACTGGTCTGAATACAGGTTTTACATGAGCACAATCAAGTGTTCTGGGATGCCCGTTCTCCTCAAGGTTGGCCACAATTTGTTGTGATCCACACAGTCAATGTCTTTGCATAATCAATGAAACACAGATAGACATTCCTCTGGCACTTTTTGCTTTCTGTCAAGATACATCTGACATTGGTGATAATATCTCTATTGCCATGGCCTCTTCTAAATCCAGCTTGTATTTCTGGTAATTGTCAATGTACGGTTTCAGCCATTTTTAGATAATCTTCAGCATTACTTTGCTTGTGTGTGGTATTAGTAATATTGTTCAATAATTTCCACACTCTGTCAGGTCACCTTTCTTTGAATGGAAATAAATATGAATCTCTTCCAGTCAATCGGCCAGATAGTTGTCCTCCAGATTTCTTGGCACAACCTGGTGAGCACATCCAGGGCAGTAGCCTGGTTGTTGCAATATGTCAACTGATATTACATCAATTCCTGGGGCCTTGTTTTTTGCCAATTCCTTCAGAGCATCCTGAACTTCCTCTCTCATCACCATCGCCTCTTGATCATATGTTATTTCTTGGAATTCTTCTGTGTCAGCCAATTCTTTTGGTACAGTGACTCTGTATACTCCCCCTATCTTCTCTTAATACTTCCTGGATCATTCAATATTCTGTCCATAGTCCCCTTAAGTACTGTAACTCAAGACTTAAATTTGCTCTTTAGTTCCTTCACTTAAGAAATGACAAGAGAGTTCAGTCCTTTTGACTTTCAACTCCAACATTTTTGCACATTTTATTATAATATTTGCTATGTCTTCCCAAGCCGCCTTTTTAAATCTATTTAGCTCTTTAACTTTTTGCTTTGCTTTGACTTCTCAGCACTCTAGTGCAATATGTAGAGTCTCTTTCAACCTCCATCTTGGTCTTTTTTCCCTTCCTCTGTCTTTTTAATGACCTTTTATTCTTCCTTGATGATATTCTTGCTATCCTTCTACAGTTCATCTGGCCTTTGCTCATTAGTATTCAAGGCTTCAAATCTATTCTTGAGATGTCTCTTACATTCAAGGTCAGATTTTGATTCTTGTGGGTCTGAATTTTTTTAGCTTTAGTTTGAACTTGAATATGAGTAGTTTATAGTTTTCACAAGTGATATTGAACTTCTCCAATGATTCTTTCCACAGATGTAATCTATCTGATTCCTGTGCATACCATCACATGAGGCCTTGTGTATAGCCTGAATTTATGTTAGTCTAGGGACTAAGGTGTGCTTGCTCCAGGCCATAATCTTTGAAATTACTTTCTATGCATCAGAGAGCTGGACAATGACTACGGATGATAGAATTTATGCCTTGTGGTGCTGGAGAAGAGTATTGAATATACCATGAACAACTAGGCGAAAAAACAGGTTTGTCCTAGTCAGGGTGAGACCAGGCTGTTTCTCAGAGGCAAGGATTATGAAGCTTCATCTGACATACTTAGGACGTGTTGCAAGATGGGGCCAGTCCTTGGAGAAGGACGTCATGCTTGTGAGAGTGGAGGGACAGCACAAGAGAGGAAGACCATTGATGAGATGGATTGATTCAGTGACTGGGTTAATGAAGGTACGTGTGTCAGAGCCAATAAGATTGGCACAGGGGATAGAGCAGGGTTTAGGGCTGTTGTACATAGGCTCACTATGAGTTGCAGGTGATTTGACAGCACATAAACAACAACAACAACATATTTGCAATGAATAAATAATTATGCAGAATTATTTTTTAAAAATTTTATTTTGTTAATTTTAATGAACATTTACAGAGATTTGGATTTTCATTCATTCATTGTTGCACTTTTTTCTTTACTCTCGCCCCCCTCCGCCCCCCACCCCCAGTTTGCTCCCCTCATTGAAAAGCAAAAGATAAACTTCTTCGTTGGTATACAATCCCCACCCCCACCCAGACCTTGCCCTTCCCCCACCCCAAATGCACTCCACTATGCAACCTAAATGCAGAATTTTTTTATTCTATTACCCACCTCATTTCTGACACCATGTGCATGCTTTCCAACTACTGACCATTCCCCCCCCTCCCCGTTTCCAACTTTTGCATTCCAGTCACCTATTATTATTAACGCTTCTTGATTGCCTGTTCAATCAATTTCTGGCTGCAAAGTTTGTAGAAATCATCTATTTCCTCTTCTTTGGCTCTGGTTGTTGGCGCATATATTTGAATGAAAGTGGTATTCAGTAGATTTTCTTGTATGTGTATTGTTACTATCCTGACTCTCACAATATTGAATTTCAAGATGGATCTAGAAATGACCTTTTTAACTAAGAAAGTGACCTTATTTTCCCTGACCTTTTCATCTGACTGTCTGATTCAAAGTGTCACATGCCAATCCATTTCATTTTGCCAATACTTAATATGTCAATATTTATGCATTCCATTTTTTTCTTAACGATGCCCAGTTTTCCTACATTCATGCTTCTCTCATTCCATGTTCCATTCATTTTTGTCTGCTTACAACTAAAGAAGGATGTAGGACTTTTTTTTTTCAGGAAGTGTAGATATTCATGGGAGTGTGTACCTGTCAACCTATGAATCAGACTATTTCACAATTTGAGGGCAATAACAATGACAAATACGAAACATAAGGAGATAAAGTATAAAATGTGGCTTGAGGAGTGAATTACAGTAATTATACTCACTTAAATAAATTTCAAGTTCTTTTCTAAAATACAGTGTTGTGAGTGATAGGATAATATCTATGCACATACAAGGAAGACCCATCAACATGACTATTATTCAAATAAATGATCCTATATCTAGAGTCAAAGAGGAAGAAATTGAGAATTTTTACCAAATTTTGAAGTATGAAATTGACAGAAAATGCAAGCAAAATATTGCTGAAGATTATTTTAAAAACTGCTGGAAAAGTCCATAGATATGGAACAGCAAGAAGTTTAAGTGGAATTTAGAATAGGTCATGGCACCAGGGATATCACTGCTGATGTCAGACGGATCTTAGCTGAAAGTAAGAATAGGTATTTGTGCTTTATTGTCTATGCAAAGGCATTTGACTGTATGGATCATTATTAAGTTTTGGCTGACATTGAGAAGAATTGGTATCCCAGAGTACTTGACTGTGCTCATGTAGAACCTATAATTGCATCAGGAGGTTGTTGTGTGAACAGAACAGGAGAGCACTACATGGCTTGAGATTGGGAAGGGAATGTGTCAGTGTTATATTCTCTCTCCATAGATTTTCAATCTGTATGCTGAGCAAATTATCCAAGAAGCTGGACTCTATGAGGAGGAGTTTCACATCAGGACTGGAGAGACAGTCTTCAGTAACCTGTGTTATGCAGATGACACATCTTTGCTTGCTGGAAGTGAGGAGGGCTTGAAACACTTGTTGCGGAAGATTAAGGAATGCAGCCTTTTGTATGGATTACATCTCAATGTCAGGAAAATGCAGATTCTTACCACTAGACTAAAACACAGAATCATTATGAAAGGAGAAGAGATTGAAACTGTCAACAGCTTCATTTTGCTTTGGTTCACAAATAACAACCTTAGTACAAGCAGTCAGGAAATAAGGAGACACATTGCACAGGGAAAATTTGCAGTTAGAGATATTTCCAATTATCAAAGAGTAGTGATATCAGTTTGAGGACTAAAGTGCATCTTATTCAGGGCATAGTCTTTCTGATTACTAGCTATACATCTGAGACCTGGAAAATGAATAAGGATGACAGAAAAAGAATTGACATCTTTGAGGTATATTGTTGGAGAAGAGCACTGAACATTCCATGGATGGCCAAGAAAATGAACAGATGTCTTGGAGATGGTGCAGACAGACTGCTCTTTGGAAGCAAGAATTATGAGGCTTCACCTTGCATACTTTGAACATGTTGCTAGGAGGTTTTATTCCTTGGAGAAAGACATGATGATGGGAAGGGTGGATGGTCGGCAAAGGAAAGGAAGACCATCAACCAGATGGACTGATATGGTGACTGCTGCAAAGGGCTCTTGTGTGTCAGAAATTGAGAGGATAGTGCAGACTAGAAGAGGGTTCAGATCTTTTGTTCATAGTGTTGCTATGAGTCATGCTCAACTTTATGGCACCCAACAACAACAAGTGTGAATGATCATAAAGCATACTCTCATTTACATAAAGCAGCATTTATTTTTAAAATAAATTGATTATACAAGTTTTATTCTGTATTGTGCAAGTAGCACAACTTTGTGTCATAAACTTAAAAATCTCTTTTGATACCACTTGAAAAATGTCACACATCATAGCAGAGCACATATTATTGTTATATACTATTGAGTTGGAACCAACTCACAGCTGACCCTCCAGCAGGTTTTTAGAGGCTGTTAAGCCTCATGGATGAGGATTGTCCATCTTTTTTCCTAAAGAGCTGCATTTGAACTATGTGCCTGTGGGTTGGAAGCACAACTCCTTACCACTAAGCCACCAGAGCTCCTTATCACATACGTTGTTGTTTTTTGAATTTAATTCCTACGCTTTAGCCTGAGAAAAGAAGACATATATCTGTGAAAAACTAGTCATAATCAATTACTCCATGCAAAGGATAGAGTTTTGCATTGAAGAGCTGTACCTGAGTGGCATTTAATCAAAGTCGGGAAATGAGGAAAGTCCAAGATAAGGGATAGTTGTATTGTAACCAACAGCACTGGAAAGCCCCAATGCAGTATGAGTAACTAGGCGTGCAGATGATGGAGAGGAGAGGTAAGGAGTAGAACTAAACCCAAGAATTTAAGTTCATGAAGGCTTTTCTCCTTCTACAGAAGGACCTTCCTACAAAGAGACCAATAGGCCATAGGTGAGAGTCTTTCAATGTCTCACCCATTTGAAACAGCTTACATTCCAAACAGGACGATTAAAGAAGCTACATATAATCACAAAAATCTTTAAATTTTACAGAAAAAATAAATGGGTTCTATAAGCAAGGAAACCAAAGTGGATATACAGATAAATATACAGAAGCTTAATCTTAAGCTTTTCCCTCTATTATGCTACGTATAAGTATCAAAAGATAGAGATCTGAGAGAAAACATGTTGTGGTCCAAGAATTATGTTTACAGGTGACACCAAAAGTAAGGTTGTTTGGAGGAGTTTGTTTTGGATTCTTTTGTTTCCTTTTTGGCTGTATGCAGGGGCTTGGAATGTACCTTGGCACACATCTTATAAAAGTAACTTAAGGGTATGCTGTGGTAAACAAGGACGTGGATCAGAAGAGGTCATGGCAAGACTGATATCGTTGATGATGTCAGATGGATCTTGACTGAAAATAGAGAATATAAAAATATATTTACTTTTGTTTTATTGACTATGCAAAGGCATTTGACTGTGTGGATCATAACAAACCATGGATAACATTGAGAAGAACGGGAATTCTGGAACACTTTGTTGGACTCATTTATTTACATAAACCAAGAGAGAGTGGTCCAAGAAGAACATGGGAATACTGCATGGTTTAAAATCAGGAAAGGTATGTATGCATCAGGTATGTATCCTTTCTCTATACTTATTTAACTCGTATGCTGATCAGATAATTTGAGAAGCTGGACAATAGAAAGAAGTATGTGGTTTGGTCATCAAAAACCTATGGTGTGCAGATCACACAATCTTGCTTGTGGGAAGTGTAGAAGACTTGAAGCACTTAGTGTAGAAAAATCAAAGATCACATAGACTTTAATAAGGATTATATCTTAACATGAAATAATATTTGAGCAAGAGCCTATGGTGATGAAGGCAGAAGCTCAAGCTGCTTTGAAGGAAATAGCAAAAAATAAGGGCCCCGGAATAGATGGTATACCAATTGACATATTTCAGCTAACAGATGCTGCCCTGGATGTGGCAACAAAGCTGTGCCAAGAAATATGGAGAACAACCACTTGGTCAACTGACTGGAAGAGATCTATATTTGTTCCCATCCCAAA
>NW_006399851.1:6130932-6131975 GCF_000299155.1 Elephantulus edwardii | reverse complement strand
ACCACTGAACCAACGGGCAACATTATGGCAGATGGAGAAATGATTAAAATTGTTAATGATTTCATTTTACTTGGAACCACAATCAACACTCATGGTAAGAGATCCTGTGTGAAAAGCAAGGTATATGAACTTGGTAATTAAACCAGTACAAAAGAAATATTTTATTTAATATATTAAAAGATGTATTGCATTGGGGAAATCTGCTCTCAATGCACTGTCTAAAGTCCTAAAGAGCAAAGATATTAGAGATTTTTGTTTTTATGTGCTGTAAAATAGACTATTACTCATAGCAACCTTATGAACAATAGTTCTGAACCTTGTCCTATCTTGAGCTAATTTCACTGTCTTTGACACACTTGATCCCATTTTCCACAATCACTGTGTCAATCCAACTTATCCCCGCTCTTCGTCTCCTGTGCTGATCCTCCATCCTTTAAAGCATGCTCTTCTCCAAGAACTAGTTCCTCCTGGCAACATGCCCAAATGGAGCTCAGATGGAGCTTCATAATCCTTACCTCCAAGGAACAATTTGGTTTCACTTTCTCCAGGACAGGCTTGCCTGTCAGTCCATGATGCATAGCAAGTAATTGAGAAGACCATGGCTTAGATCAGGCACACCTTAGTCTCTAGACTGACGTCACTGCAGTCATTAGAGGAGACCCCAGCATAGCAGCATGAGGCTGAGACCAAGAACACATATACACACTGGGTACTGGCCAGGCCTGGGAACACATTGGGAGACAGGCTGGAGAGGCCACAAACAGCAGTAGCTCATCAGGAGGCCTATAGTACTATCATTGCTGGGGAGTAGAAAGATAATGAGTAGACAGAAGTGACTAGAGGCCTGTGCGATCATATCACAAGTTAGTTCAGTCACTTGGAGAAGGGGGACAGGACAATGGGGTACAAGACCAATGAACTTACACAAAAGTGTCTTTCACCTGCTCTTTTGGGTAAATGCTTGTCTGTCAGATATTGTACTAGAGCTGTTGCTGTTGTTGTTATGTGTCATCGAGTCGTTTTCGACTCATAGCGACCCTATG